>NC_135354.1:5835630-6140368 GCF_023851605.1 Tamandua tetradactyla
TCATCATTTTATCTCATCATCTCATCTCATCATCTCGTCTCAATGTCTTGTCATCTCATCTTGTCTCATCATCTCTCTTCATCTCTTCATCACCTCTCATCATCCCATCTCACTGTCTCATCTTATCTCATCATCCCATCTCCTCTTCCCAGCTCATCTCTGTGTCTCATCCAACCATTTGTCTCATTGTCTCATTATTTCATTGTGTGATCTCATCATCTCATCTCATCATCCCATCTCATCGTCTCACCTTTCTCATTTTGTCATCTCATCTCATCTCATCATCCCATCTCATCATCCCATCTCTTCATGCTGTCTCTTTGTCTGTCTCATCATCCCACCTCTTCTTCTCATGTCATCGTCTCATTTCATAATCTCGTCTTGTCACCTCATCTCATTGTCTCATCATCTCATCTCATCTCATCGTCTTGCTTCATCTTGTCATTTCTTCTGAACATCCCATCTCATTGTCTTGTCTCATCTCATTGTTCCATCTCGTCTTCCCGTCTCATCCCCATGTCCCATCCCAATGTCTTGTCTCATAGTCTCACATTTCATTGTCACATCTCATCATCTCATCTCATCATCCTGTCTCACCCTCTCATCTTTTCTCATCTTGTCGTTTCATCTAATCTCATCATTCTGTCTCATTGTTCCATCTCGTCTCGTCATTGTATCTAATCATCCCATCTCATCATCTGTCTCTAATCCTGTCTCATCATCTCATGTCATTGTCTCATCTCGTCATCTCATCTCATCACTTCATCTCTTCATCTCATCATCTCATCTGGTCTCATCGTCCCACTTCTTCTCATCATCTCCTCTCATCATTCCATCTCGTCTCATCTCATCCTGTCTGATCTCATCATCCCATCTCAACTCATCATTCTGTCTCATTGTCCTGTCTCATCTCATCATTCCTTCTCATCATCCAACTCCTCATCCAGACTCATCGTCCATCTCATCATCCTGTCCAATAATCTCATGTCATCATCTCATCTCGTAGTCCCATCTCATCATCTAATCTCATCATCTCATCATCCCATCTTGTCACATCATCTCACTTCATCTCGTCCTCTCCACTCATCATCCCATCTCATCATCTCATATCATCTCATCTTCCTGTCCCATCACTCCATCTCATCTCTATGTCTCATTCCACCATCTTGTCTCGTCATTTCAACATCCCATCTCATCATCTCATCTCAATGTACCATCTCACCCTCTCATCTCATCATCTCATCTTCTTTCTTCTCATTGTCTCATGGTATCTTGTCATTCTGTCTTGTCCCATCTCATCTCATCATCCCTTCTCCTCATCCATTGCATCATCCCTTCTCATCATCCATGTTGTCATCCTGTCTCATCATCTCATGTCATCATCTCATCTCATTGCCTCATCTCATCATCTCATCTCATCAGCTCGCTGCATCTCGCTGTCTCCTCTCATCATCCCATCTCGTCTCATCTCATCATCACACTCATCATCCCGTCTTATCTCCATGGCTCATCCCTCTGTCTTGTCTCATTGTCTCTTAATCTCATCATGTCTGGTGTGGTCATCTCATCTCATCTTGTCTTTGTGTCTCATTTTCCCATCTCGTCTTGTCATCCTGTCTCATCGTCCATCTCATCTTCCTGTCTCATCATCTCATGTCATCATCTCATCTCCTCTTCTCATCTCATCATCTCTCCTCATCCTCTCACCATCTAATCTCATCTCATCATCTCATCTCATCACATCATTCCGTGTCATCATCCCGTCTCATCATCCCATCTCATCATCTGTCTTTTCATCTCATCTCATCATCTCCTGTCATCATCTCATCTCATACTCACATCTTGTCATCTCATCTCATCTTATCGCCATCTCATCTCATCTCATCATCTCGCTTCATTTCGTCGGGTTTCCTCATCATCACAACTTGTCATCTCATCTCATCTCATCATCCCATCTCATCTCCATGTCTGATCTCACCATCTTGTCTCATTGTCTCATCATTTCATCATCCCATATCATCACTTTGTCTCATATCGTTGTCCCATCTAGTGTTCCAATCTTGTCTCTATATCTCATCCCACTGTCTTGTCTTATTGTCTCATTTCATTGTCCCATCTCGTCATCTCATCTCATCCTCTCATTTCATCATCTCATCTCATCATCTCATCATACCTCATCTCGTCATCTCATGTCATCTCATCATTCTGTCTCATTTTTCCATCTCAACTCATCATCATGTCTCATCAGCCCATCTCATCATCCCATCTCATCATCAGTCTCCTCATCCTGTCTCATCATCTTATTTCATCATCTCATCTTGTGGTTTCATCTTTTCATGTCACATCATCTATTCTCATCTCATTGTCCCATCCTGTTGTTCCATCTTCTCATCTCTGCTCTTCTCATTTTCCTGTCTCTTCCTTCTCTTCTTGTCTCCCTCTCTTGTCATCTCATCTCATCTCATCATCTCGACTCATCATCCCATCTCATCTTCTCATCATTTCATCTTGTCATCTTGTCTCATATCATTGTCCTGTCTCATCGTCCCATCTCATCATCCCATCTGATTGTTTCATCTCATCTCATCTCATTCATCATCCCATCACATCATTCCATCTCATCGTCTCTTCTCATCTCATCATCCCATCTCATCGTTTTTTCTCATCTTCTCCTCTCTTCTCATCTCATTTTCCCATCTCATCTTGTTGTCTCATCTCATTCATTGTCCTATCTCTTCATTCCATCTCGTCATCTCTTCTCATCCCATCATCCTGTCTTATTGTATTTCTCATCTTGTCATCTCGTCCTCTCATCTCATCTCATTGTCCCATCTCATTCTCTGATCTCATCTCATCATTCCTTTGCATCATCCCAACTAATCAACTCTTCTCATCTCGTCATCTCTTCTCATCATCTCATCATCTCCTCTTATCTCACTGTCTCATCTGATCTCATCGTCATCTCTGATCATCCCATCTCATCATCTCTTCTCATCTACTCATTCCATCTCAACATCCTGTCTCATCTCTGTCTCTTCTCACCGTCTTGTCTCATCATCACGTCTTCTCTGATCTTGGCTTCTCACCATCTTATTGTCCTCTCATCATTTCATCCCATCTTGTTGTCCTATCTGATCTCATCATCCCTTCATGTCATCTGACTTGACCTCCCATCTCGTCTTCTCATCTCATCTCATCATCTTCTCATTTCATCTCATCTTGTCATCTCATCTCATCATCTCATCTCATTTTGTCATCCCATCTCATCATCCATCTTGTCATTCCATCTCATATTTTCATCTCATTGCCTCATCTCTTCACCTCATCTCATCGTCTTGTCTCCTCATCTCATCTTGTCATCATGTCTCATTGTATCATCTCATCATCTCGTCTCATCTCCGCATACTGTCTCATCATCCCATCTCTTCATGTCTTCTCATCTTGTCATCCTGTCTCATCATCTAATCTCTTCATTTAATCTCATCATCTCATCTCATTATCTTTTCATCATTCTGTTTTGTCATCCCATCTTGTCATCTCATCTCATCTCATCATCCCATTTCATCATCTCATTTCATCATCTCATCTTGTTCATCTCATCATCTCATCTCATCTCATCATTCTGTCTCTGTTTCCCATCTCATCTCTTCATCCCATCTTGTCATACCATCTCATCATCCGTCTCCTCATTCCATCTCATCATTTCATGTTGTCATCTCATCTCGTCATCTCATCTCATCTCGTCTCATCATCTTGTCTCATCTCCTCATCCCGTCTCTTTGTTCCATCTCCTCGTCTCATCTCTTCTCATGTTCCTGTATTTTCTCTCATTTCATCCCCTTGTCTTGTCATCTTTGCCCATCACGACATCTCATCTCCTCATCCCATCTCGTTGTTTCATTGTCCCATCTCGTCATCCTGTCTCATCATCTTGTCATGCCATCCCATTGTCCCATCTCATCATACTCTCTAATCGACCCACCTCTTCTTATCATCCTGGCTCACCATTTGTCTCATCATCCCATCTCGTCATCTCATCTCATCTAGTTGTCCCATCTCATCCTGTTTCATCACATCATCCCATATCATTGTCCCATCCCATTGTTTCATCTCTTCTCCTCATCTTATCTTTTCATCTCATCATCTTGTCATTTCATCTCATCCTCTCATCTCATTTCATCATCTCATCTTGTGGTATCATCCTCTCATCATTTCATCTCGTCATCTCTTCTCATCTCATCATCCTGTGGCTTTGTCTTGTCATCTCTTCTTGTCATTTTATGTTGTCCATTCATCACATCTAGTTGTCCCATCTTGTCATCCCTTGTTGTTGTTCCATCTCATCTCATCATCCCATCTCATTATCCAGTCTCATCTCATCATTCCAACTCATCGTCTCATCTCATCATTTCAACTCTTCATATCATCTCAGCTCATCATCCAGGATGATGAAACCTTTCATCATGTGTTATCATCCCATGTAATCTCGTCATCCCATCTCATTGTCTGTCCTGTCATCCAGTCTCATCATCTCATCTCATCATATCTCATCCTCTCATCTCATCTCATTGTCCTGTCTCATCATCTCATCTCATCTCATCATCTCATCTCATCGTTTCATCAGATCATCTGATCTCATCATCTCATCATGCCTTCACTTTGTTTCCTCTCTCATCTCATGTCATCTTGTCATCCCGTCTCATCATCTCATCTCATCATCCCATCTCATCTTCTCATCATTTCATCTTGTCATCCTGTCTCAAATCGTTGTCCTGTCTCATCATCCCATCTCATCATTTCATCTCATTCTTCTTATTGTCTCATCTCATTCATTGTCCCATCTTATCATTCTGTCTCATTGTCTCTTCTCATCTCATCATCCCATCTTATTGTATTTTCTCATCTCGTCCTCTCATCATTCCATCTCATCTCATTGTCCCATCTCATCTACTCATCTCATCTCGTTGTCTCTCTCATCATCTCATCATCTCATCTCATTGTCCCATCTCACCTCGTTGTCCCCTCTCATCATCCCATCTCATTGTCTCTTCTCCTCTCATCATCCAATCGCATTGTCCTGTCTCATCTCTGTCTCATCCCACCGTCTTTTCTCATCATCTCATCGTGTCTCATCTTGGCTTATGGTTGTCTCATTGTACTTTCCTCATTTCATCTCATCTCATTGTCTGATCTTGTCATCCTATCTGATCTTGTTGTCCACTCACATCATCCATCTTGTCATCCCGTCTCATCTTCTCATCACATCTCATCATCTTGTTGTTCCATCTCATCTTCTTGTCTCATCTCGTCATCTCATCATTTCATCTCAACATTTCATCTCATCCTCCATCTCATCATCCTGTATTGTTGTCTCATCTCGTTGCCTCATCTCATCACCTCATCTC
This sequence comes from Tamandua tetradactyla, assembly GCF_023851605.1. Lineage (NCBI taxonomy): Eukaryota > Metazoa > Chordata > Mammalia > Pilosa > Myrmecophagidae > Tamandua > Tamandua tetradactyla. The sequence goes on from NC_135354.1 coordinate 5,841,036, forward strand.
GTCGTCTTGTCTCCTCGTCTCATCTCATCCTGTTGTCTCATGTCATTCGTTGTCCCATCTCATCATTCTGTCTCACCATCTCTTCCCATCTCATCATCCAATTTTATTGTAGTTTCCATCTCATCATCTCATCCTCTCATCTCATCTCTTTGTCCCGTCTCATTGACTAATCTCATCTCATTGTTCCATCTCATCGGCCCATCTGGTTAACTCTTCTCATCTCGTTATCTCTTCTTGTCATCTCAACATTCCATCTCATCTCATTGCCTCGTGTCATCTTCCCATCTTTTCTCCATGTCTCATCCCACTTTCTTGTCTCATTGTCCCATCATTACATTGTCCCACCCTATCATCTCATTGCATTGTACCATCCCATCATCTCATCTCATCATCTCATCTTGTCTCATCTCGTCGTCACATCTCATCTCATCATTCTGTCTCATTGTCCTGTCTCATCATCCCATGTCTTCATCTCCTTTTTGAATCCAAACTCATCATCCTTTTCTTCATCCCATCTCAGCATCTCATTTTGTAGTCTCATTTCATAGTCTCATCTCATCATCTCATCTCATCAAGTCTTCATCACATCTCATTTCATCATCTCACTTCATCTCGTTTTCTCCTCTCCTCATCACATCTCCTCATCCCATCTTGTCCTTCCATCTCATCTCCATGTCTCATCCCACCATCTTGTCTTATTGTCTCATCATTTCATCATCCCATCTCATCATCTCATCTTGTCTCATGTCATCGTCACATCTCATCTTGTCATTCTGTCTCATTGTCCCATCTCATGTCGATATCCCGTCTCATCATCCCATATCATCATCCTGTCTCATCGTCCGTCTCGTCATCCCATCTTATCATCTTATATCAGCGTCTCATCTCATCATCTCATCTCATCTCATCTCATCTTCTCATAATCTCATCTCATTTCGACTTGCTTCATCTCATCATCTCTTCTCATCATCCCATCTCGTCATCTCCTCATCCTGCCTCATCTTCCTGTCTCATCTCCTTATCTCATCTCATCGTTTTGTCTCATTGTCTCATCATTTCATCGTCTCATCTCGTCATCTCATCTCATTGTCCTGTTTCATCATCTCATCTTGTCTCATCTCATTGTATCATCTCATCTTGTCATTCTGTCTTATTGCCCCACCTCGTTTCCTCATCCTGTCTCATTATTCCATCTCGTCATCCCATCCCATTTTCCATCTCATCATCCTGTCTCATCATCACATGTCATAGTCTCATCTCATAGTCTCGTCTCATCATCTCATCTCATCATCTCATCTCATCTCATCATCTCACTTCATCTCATCATCCCCTCTCATCATCCCATCTACTCATCTCATCTCTTCTCATCATCCCTTCTCATCTTCCCCTCTATTCTCCATTACTCATCCCACCATTTTGTCTCATTTTCTCTTCATTTCATGGTCCCATCTTGTCATCTCATCTCATCATTCCATCTCATCATCTCATCTCATCATCTCATCTCATTGCCTCGTGACTCATTTTGTCATCTCATCCCATCTCGTCATTGTGACTCATTGTCCCATCTCGTCTTGTCATCCCATCTCATCCCATCTCATCATCCCATCCCATCATCTGTCCCATCATCCTGTCTCATCATCACATGTCATTGTCTCATCTCATTTTCTTGTCACATCATCTCATGTCATCATCTCATCATCTCATCTCATCTCATGGTCTCGCTTCATCTTGTCGTCTCCTCTCATCATCCCTTCTCGCCATCTTGTCTCATCTTATCTTCCATTCTCATCTTCCTTTCTCATCTCCATGTTTCATCCCACCGTCTTGACTAATTGTCCCATCATTTCATCGTCACATCTCATCATCTCATCTCATCATCCCATCTCATCATCTCATCTCATTTTCTCATCTTGTCACCCCATCTCTTCGTCCATCTCGTCATCCTGTCTCATCACCTAATGTCATCATCGCATCTCATAGTCTTATTGCATCATCCCATCTCTTCATCTCGTCATCTCATCTCTTCTCACATTCTCATTTCATCTTGTCATCTCCTCTCATCATCCCATCTCATCATCCAGTCTCATCATCCTTCTCATTGTTCCATCTCATCTTCTCATGTCGTCGTCACACCTTGTATTCTTGTCTCATCATCTCATCTCATTTCGTCTCATTGTTTTGCTTCAGCTTGTCGTCTCCTCTCATCATCCCATCTCGTCATCTCGTCTCATCTCGTTATCCCAACTCATATTCCCATATCATCTCCATGTCTCATCCCACCGTCTTGTCTCATTGTCTCATCATTTCATCCTCCGATCTCATCATCTCACCTCATCGTCACATCTTATTATCTCATCTCATCTCTCATTTTGTCTCATCTCATTACCTCATCTCGCCATACTGCCTCTTTGTTGCATCTTGTCTCATCACGAGTCTCATCATCCCATCTTGTCATCCTGTCTCATTGTTTGTCTTGTCATCCCATATCATCATCTCATGTCATCATCTCATCTCCTAGTCTCGTCTCATCATCTCATCTCATCATCTCATCATCTCATGTCATCTCATCTTCTCGCTTCATCTCGTCGTCTCCTCTAATCATCTCATTTCATCATTTTGTCACATCTCTTCATCCCATCTCATCTTCCCGCTTCATCTCCCTGTCTCATCCCACCATCTTGTCTCATCATTTGGTCATTTCATCGTCCCATTCCTTCATCTCATCTCATCATCCTATCTGATCTCCCCATCTCATTGTCTCTTCTCTCGTCTCATCATCTCATCTCCTCAAGTCATTCTGTCTCATTGTCCTGTCTCATCATGTCACCCTGTCTCATCATCCCATCTCATCATCCTGTCTCATCATCTATCTCATCATCCCATCTCATCATCTCATCTCGTAGTCTCGTCTCTTCATGTTATCCCTTCATCTTGTCATCTCATCTCATCATCTCACTTCTTCTCGTCATCTCCTGTCATCATCCCATCTCGCCATCTCATCTCGTCGTCCTGTCTCATCATCTCATCTCATCTCTCTTCTTGTCTCATCTCATCTCATCTTTTCATTCTGTCTCAATTTTCTGTCTCATCTCATCATTGAGTCTCATCATCCCATCTCATCATCCTGTCACATAGTCTGTCTCGTCATCCTCTCTCATCATCTCATATAGGTGTCTGATCTTGTTGTCTCATCTCATCATCCCATCTCATTGTCTCTTCTCATCTCGTCCTCACATATCATCTTTCCATCTCATCTCCATGTCTCATCCCTTGTCTTGTCTCATTGTTTCATCACTTCATCATCCCATCTCATCATCTCAACTCATTGTCCCGTCTCATCATCTCATCTCACCTTCCCATCTTGTCTCGCTTCATCTCGTCATCTCCTCTCATCATCCCATCTCATCATCTCGTCTCATCCCATCTTCCCATCTCCTCTTCCAGTCTCATCTCCATCTCTCATCCCACCGTCTTGTCTCATTGTCTCATCATTTCATCGTCCAATCTCGTCATCTCACCTCATCGTCACATCTTATTATCTCATCTCATCTCTCATTTTGTCTCATCTCATCATCTCATCCCACCTTGTCATCCTGTCTCATTGTCTGTCTTGTCACCCCATATCATCATCTCATGTCATCATCTTATCTCCTAGTCTCGTCTCATCATCTCATCTCATCATCTCATCTCATGTCATCTCATCATCTTGTTTCATCTCGTCATCTCCTCTAATCATCTCATTTCATCATTTTGTCACATCTCTTCATCCCATCTCATCTTCCCGTCTCATCTCCATGTCTCATCCCACCATCTTGTCTCATCGTTTGGTCATTTCATTGTCCTATTCCTTCATCTCATCTCATTATCCTGTCTCATCTCCAGTCTCATTGTCTCTTCTTCTCTCGTCTCATCATCTCATCTCCTCAAGTCATTCTGTCTTGCTGTCCTGTCTCATCTCATCACCCTGTCTCATCATCCCATCTCATCATCCTGTCTCATCATCTATCTTGCCATCCTGTCTCATCATCTCATGTCATCATCTCATCTCGTAGTCTCACCTCTTCATCTTATCCCTTCATCTCGTCATCTCATCTCATCTCATCATCTCACTTCTTCTCATCAACTCCTCTCATCATCCCATCTCGCCATCTCATCTCATCATCCTGTCTCATCATCTCATCTCTCATCTTGTCTCATCTCATCTTGTCATTCTGTCTCAATGTCCTGTCTCATCTCGTCATCGAGTCTCATCATCTCATCTCATCATCCTGTCACATAGTCTCTCTCGTCATCCCATCTCTTCATCTCATATAGTCGTCTCATCTCATTGTCTCGTCTTATCATCCCATCTCTTTCTCTCTTCATCTTGCTTAATCTCGTTGTGTCCTCTCATCATAGCATCTCATCATCTCTTCTCATCTCATCCTCACATCTCATCTTTCCATCTCATCTCCTTGTCTCATCCCTCGTCTTGTCTCTTTGTTTCATCATTTCATCATCCCATCTCATCATTTCAGCTCATTGTCCTGTCTCATCATCTCATCTCACCTTCTCATCTCATCTTGCTTCATCTCGTCATCTCCTCTCATCATCCCATCTCATCATCTCGTCTCATCCCATCTTCCCATCTCCTCTTCCAGTCTCATCTCCATGTCTCATCCCACTGTCTTGTCTCATTGTCTCATCATTTCATCATCCAATCTTGTCATCTCATCTCATCATCTGCGCTCCTTGTCTCATCTCATCATCCCAATTTGTCTTGTCTCATTGTCTCATCTCACCTCATCATTGTGTTTCATTGTCCCATCTCATCTCATCATCCCATCTTATCATCCCATCTTGTCATACCATCTCATCATCTCGTCTCATCTTGTCATCCCATCTCGTCATCTCAAATTATCATCTCCTCATCTCATCTTCTCCTCATCGTTTCATCTCATCATCTTGACTCAACTTGTCATCCCATCTTATCTTCCCATCTCTACTTGTTGTCTCGCCTTATTGTCTTGTCTCATCATCTCATCTTGTGTTCTCATCTCATACTTTCCTCTCATCATCCCATATCAGCCCATCATCCCGTCTCATCATCTGTCTCATCATCCTGATTCATCATCTCATATCATCATCCCATCTTGTCTTATTTCATTGTCACATCTCATCTCATCATTCCATCTCATTGTCCCATCCCATTGTTCATCTCATCGTCCCATTTCGTAATTTCTTATCATTGTTTCTTCACATAATCTCATCTTGTCTCATCTCATCTTTCTGTCTGATCATTCCATCTTCTCGTCTCATCTCTTCTCATCTTCCATCTTATCATCCTGTCTCATCTCACTGTCTCAACATCTTGGCTCATCTCATCATCTCATCTCCTCATTCAGTCTCATCATCTCATCATTTCATCTCATCTTTTGTCATCTCATCATCCTGTCTCATCATCTTGTCATCTTTTCTTGTCATTTTATTTTATCATCTAATCTCCTCTCATCATCCCATCTCCTTGAACCTTCTCAACTCATCATCCCATCTTGTCTCCTGCCTCATGTTGTCGTGCTGACTAATTGTCACATCTCATCACCCATTTCACCTCGTCAGCTTGTCTCATCATCTGTCTCATCATCCCATCTCATTGTTTCATAATGTCCTCTCGTATTGTTTTCTCGTATCATCTCTTCTCATTATCTAGTCTCATCTAGTTGTCCATTTGTCATTCTGTCTCCACATTTTGTCCCTTCTCTTCATCCCATCTTGTCTTCTCATCTCCCTTTCTTGTCATCCTGCCTCATCTCATTGTCTCATCTCATTGTCCCGTCTCATCTTCTCATTGTTTCATCTTGTCATCTCATCTCAAATCATTGTCCTGTCTCATCATCACATTGCATCATTCCATAACATTTTTTCGTCTTGTTGTCTCATCTCATTTATCATCCCATCTCATCATTCCATCTCATCCTCTTTTCTCATCTCATCATCCCATCTTATCATCTTGTCTCATCTCGTCATCTCATCTCATCTCATTTTGTTGTCCCATCTCATTATCACATCTCATCTTGTCATTCCATCTCATTGTAACTTCTCATTGTCGGGTCTCATCTCATCATTCCATCTCATCTCATCATCTCATCATCTCATCTCGTCTCATTGTTTTGTCTCATCTTGTCATCCTTCTCATCGTCCCATCTCATCATCTCTTCCAATCTCATCATCCCTTCTCATCATCCCATCTCATCTCCCTGTCTTGTCCCACCATTTTGTCTCATCATCTCGTCTTTTTTCATCTTGGCTTCTCATCATCCCATCATCTCGTCTCATCTCATTTTTCCATCTCATAGGTCTTTCTGATCTTTTCATCCCTTCACATCGTCCATCTGGTCATCCCATCTTGTCTTCTTGTCTCATCTCGTCATCTTGTCATCCATCTCATCTCATCATCTCATCTTGTCACTATGCCTCATCTCGTTGTCCCATCTTGTCATCCATCTCATCATCCAATCACATCATCTCATCTCATCACCTCATCTCATCATCTTGTCTCCTTGTCTTGTCTCATCTCGTCATCCCATCTCATCATCCCATCTCATCATTTCATCTCCTCATCTTGTTTCATCTCATCTTCCCATCTCCTTATCCCATCATGTCATCTCATCTCATCTTGTCATTTCGTCTCATAATCCCTTCTCATCATCTCGTAATGTCATCATCTCTTCTTATCATTTCATCTCATCATCTCAACTCATCTTGTCATCCTGTCTCGTCATCTCAACTCACCTTGTTTCATCTCCTTGTCATCATCTTGGCTCATCTCATCTTCCCATCTCATCATTCAGTCTCATTGTCTCGTTTCATCTCATCATCTTGTGTCATCTTGTTGTCCCATCTCAACATCTTGTCATCTTTTCTTGTCATTTTATCTCATCATTTCATCTCCTCTCATCATCCTGTCTCATAGTCCCATCTCATCTTATCATCCCATCTCACCTCCCACCTCGTCTTGTCATGCCAACTCATTGTCCAATCTCATCGCCTCATCATCTTTTCATCTCATTACATAATTTCATCTCATCATCTCCTCTCATCTCATTGTCCTGTCTTGTCATCTCAACTCGACTCATCATCTCATCATCTCATCTCATCTCAAAGTCTCATCTCGTCATCTCTTCATCTCGCTCTTTCATCTCGTAGTTTCATCTGATCATTCCTTCTCATCTCGTTATACTGTTTCATTGTCCCATCTCATCACCTGTCTCACCTTGTCATCCTGTCTCATCACCCATCTCATCATTCCATCTTATCATCTCATCTCGTCAGCTCATCTTGTCTCATCTTATCATCTTATCTCATCTTCCCATCTCATTGTCTCATCTCCTCTCATCATCCCATCTCCTCTCCCACCTCATCTTGTCATACTGACTCATCATCCCGTCTGATTTTCTCATCATCTCTTCATCCCATCATATAATTTCATCTCAACATCTCGTCTCATCTCATTGTTCCATATTGTCATATGGACTTGTCTTGTCATCTCGTCATCCCATCTCATCTCGCTGTCTCATCTCAAAATCTCATCTCATCATCTCGCTCTTTCATTTTGTAGTTTCACATCATCCCGTCTCATCTTGTTGTCCTGTCTCATCATCCCACCTCATCGCCTGTCTCACCTCATCCTCCTGTCTCATCATCTATCTCAGCATCCCATCTCATCATCTCATCTTGTTGTCTCATCTTGTCTCATCTCTTCATCTCATCTCAACTTCCCATCTCATTGTCTCATCTCATCTCGTCATCCCGTCTCATCATCCTGTCTCGTCATCTCTTGCCATCTTCTCATTTCATCATTTCATCTCATCTAGTTGTTCCATCTCATTGTTCTGTCACCATGCATCCTCTCTTCTCACCTTCCTCTGTTGTCATCCTGTCTCAGCTCCCTCTCTCGTCTCACAGTCTCATCTCCTCACCCCACCTCATCTTCTAATTTCATTGTCTCATCATCTATCATCCTGTCTCATAATTTTGTCTGATTGTCTCATCTCATCTCGTCATACTGTATTCACATCTCATTTCATCTTGTCATCTCATACTGTCATCTCATCTCATCATCCCATCTCGTCTTCCCTCTCATCCATTATTGGGATGAATTCATGAATTGGAAAATTCAATATTGCAGAGATGTTTACTGTCCTCCAAATAAGGGTATACTACCCCTTGTAGCTTTTCAGTTTTTACTGCAGTCAATGCAGTGCCAATCATTAGACAAATTCTCAACAGGAGGTAGAAATCTGCGAGTTTATTTTGTCATTTACTTTACTTTTGGTAATTTTAATGACATTTTTAACTACTTTGGAAAACGAAAAATTAATATATCAACTATATCTCATCTCGTCTCATCATCACATCTCATCTCATCCTTTCACCTCGTCATCTCCTCTCATCTCATCATCCCATCTCATTGTCAAGTCTTCCCATTTCATCTCGTCTCGTCATCTCATCTCATCTTGTTGACTTGTGCCTTTGTTCTGTCTAGTCATGTCATTTCATCTAGTCTCATCTCATCATCCCGTCTCATCAGCTCATCCCCTATTTTTGTCATTTCATCTCATCATCTCATCTCATTTCATCATCCCGTCTTGTCGTATTGTCTCATCTCATCATCCCACTTTGTCATCCTGTCTCATCTCCTTGTCTCGTCGCACAGTCTCATCTCATTGTCCACCTCATCATCTCATCTCATCATCTCATCATCTTGTCATCTCATCTCATAGTTTTGTCTCATTGTTTCATCTCATCTCATCACCCTGTCTTGTCTTCTCATCTCTTCTCGTCATCTCATAGTCTCATCTCATCTCATCTGTTCCCATCTCTTCATCACGTCTCATCATCTCATCTGAATGCATCATATTGTCTCATCTCATCTTCTCATCTCCTCAACTCATTTTGTTGTTTCATCTCATTATCTCATTTAATCTCGCCATCCATGTCGTTTTCCTGTCTCACCTTGTCACCCCATCTCGTCATCCCATCTCATCTCCCTGTCTCATCTCATTGTTTCATCTCATCATCTCATCTCATCATCCCTTCTCATAGTTTCATCTCATCATCTAGTCTCATCTCGTCATTGCATCTTGTCATCTCATTTTGTCTCATCATCACATTATCACATCTCATCGGATGGTTTCATATCATTGTCACATCTCCTCATCTCATCTCTTATTGTTTTCCCATCTTGTCATCACATCTCATCTCCCTGTCTCATCTCACCATCTTGTTTCATCATCTTGTCTCATCATCTCATCATCTCATCTCATAGATTCATCCCCTTGTCCCATCTCATCTTGTCATCCTATCTCATTGTCTGTCTCATCATCCCATCTCATCTTCTCATCATCCTCTCATCTCATCTCATACCGTCATCTCATCTCATCTCGTCATCTTGTCTCATCATCCTATCTTATCCTCTGTCTTATCATCCCATCTTATTGTTTCATGTTGTTATCTCATCTTGTGCTCTCATCTCCTCTATTCTCATCATCTCGTCTCATCTCATTGTCCTATGCTGTCATTCCATCTCCTCATCTTGTCTCTTCTCATCTTCCCATCTTATCATCCCATCTCCTCTCCTTGTCTTCTCATCTTTTCTCATCTCACTGCCTCATCTCATTGTCCCATCTTGTCTTCTCATCATTTCATCTTGTCATCTCAGCTCAAATCATTGCCCTGTCTCATCATCCCATCTCATTGCTTCACCTTGTTGTCTCATCTCATTCATTGTCCCATCTCATTGTTCCATATTGTCATCTCTTCTCATCTCATTATCCCATCTTATCTCCTTGTCTCATCTCATCATCTCATCTCATCTCATTGTCCTGTCTTGTCTTCTGGACCTGTCTCGTCATCTCATCATCTCATCTCATATTGCTTTCTCTTCTCAAAGTTTCATCTCGTTGTCTATTCATCTCATTCTTTCATCTCATAGTTTCATCTTATCATCCCATCTCATCTTGTCATCCCTTCCCATCACCCCTTCTCATCACCCATCTCACCTCGTCATCCTGTCTCATCATCTGTCTCATCATCCCATCTCATCATCCCATCTCATCATCTCATTACATCTTGTCGCCTCATCTCATCTCATCATCCTGTCTCCTCATCCCATCTCATCATCACATCTCAACATTTACTTCAACATCTCATGTCATCTCTATTTTCTGTCTCATCATCCCATCTCGTCGTCTTCCCTTCCTCCCATCACATCATCTCTTCTTGTAGTCAATCTCCTCCCACCTCATCATATTATTGGATATCATCACCCCATCTTGTCATCCCATTTCATCCCGTCTTCCTGTCTTGCTTCCCTACTCATTGTGTCATCTCATTGTCCTATCTCAACGTCTCATCTCATCTCGTCATCCTGTCTTGTCAACCCATCTAATCATTTCATCTTCTCTTCATGTCTCATCATCTAATAGCCTCATCTCTCATCATTTCTTCTCATCTCATCATCCTGTCTCATCATCCCATCTTATCTCCCTGCCGCATCCCACCATCTTGTCTGATCATCTTATCTTGTCTCATCTTGGTGTCTCGTCTCATCATCCTGTCTCATTGTCCCATCTCATCACCTCATCTCATCTCCTCATCCCTTCTCATTGTCTCATTTCCTTTTGGTATCTCATCATCTTATCTCATCTCCTCTGCATTTCTTATCATCCTGTCTAGTCTTCTTATCTCATCTCCTCTTCTCGTCTCATCTCATCATCCTGTCTCATCCTATCATCCTCTATTCTTGTCATTTCATCTCGTCGTCTCATCTCATCTCCTCGTCCCATCTCATCTTCCCTTTCATCCATTATTGGGTTGAATTCATGAATTGGAAAATTCAGTATTGCAGAGATTTCAACTCTCCTCCAAATAAGGGTCTACTACCCCTTGTAGGTTTTCAGTTTTTACCCCAGTGAATGCAGTGCAAATCATCAGGCAAATTCTCAACAGAAGGTTGAAAGTTGAGAGTTGATTTAGTCATTTTCTTTAGTTTTTTTAATTTTAATGACATTTTTAACTACATTGAAAGACCAAAAATTAATATATGAAATGTATCTTGTCTCGTCTCGTCATCTCATCTTATCTCATCCTCTCACCTCGTCATCTCATCTCATCTCATTATCCCATCTCATCATTTTGTCTCCTCTTTTATCTCATCATCTCATCATCTCATCTCATCTTGTTGACATGTGTCTTTGTCCTGTCTTTTCACGTCATCTCATCTTGTCTCATCTCATCATCCCATCTCTTTGGCTCATCCCCTATATTTGTCATTTCATCTCATCATCTCATCTCATCTCATCATCCCATCTCGTCATCTTGTCTCATCTCATCATCCCATCTTGTCATCCTGTCTCATCTCCCTGTCTCATCTCACAGTCTCATCTCCTCACCCCACCTCATCCTCTCTTGTTATCATCTCATCATCTTGTCTCATTTTGTAGTTTCATCTCATTGTCTCGTGTCATCTTGTCATCCTGTCTTGTCATCTTGTTTCATTTCATCACGTCATAGTCTCAAATCATCTCGTCTTCTCATCTCTTCATCATTTCTTGTCTCATTTCAACTCACAATACTGTCTCATCTCATCTTCTCATTTCCTCATCACATCTTGTAGTATTATCTCATTAACACATCTAATCTCGTCATCCCATCTCATTGTCCTGTCTCATCTTGTCATCCCATCTCATCGTCCCATCTCCTATCCATGTCTCGTCTCATTGTTTCATCTCATCATCTCGTCTCATCAATGCTTCTCATCGTTTCATCTTGTCATCTCATCTCAAATCATCATCCTGTCTCACCATCCCATTTCATTGTCCCATCTCATCGTTTCATCTTGTCTCATCTCATTCATCATCCCATCTCATCGGTCCATCTCATCATTTCATCTCATCTCATCATCCTATCTTATCATCTTTTCTCATCTTGTCATCTCATCTCATCTCATTGTCCCATCTCATCATCTCATCTCATCTTGTCATCCCCTCTCATCTTGTCCCATTGTTTGTCTCATCTCCTAATCCCGTCTCATTGGCTCATACTCCATTTTTGTAATTTCATCTCATCTCATCAACGCATCTCTTCATCTTGTCTCAGCTCATCATCCCATCTTGTCATCCTGTCTCAAATCGCAGTCTCATCTCATCGCCTCACCTGATTGTCTCATCCTTGCATGTCATCATCTTGTAATCTCAACTCATAGTTTCATCTCATTGTCTCGTCTCATCTCATCATCCTGTCTTGTCATCTCGTCTCATCTCCTCATCTCATAGGCTCATCTCATCTCATCTTCTCATCTCTTCATCACATCTCAACTTGTCGTACTGTCTCATCTTGGCTTCTCATCTCCTCTTCTCATTTCATTGTTTCATCTCATTATCTCATCTAATCTCATCATCCCACCTCCTCATCAGATCTCATCTCCCTGCCTCAACTCCTCATTTCATCTTGTCATCTCATCTCGTCATCTCATTTCATCTTGTTGACTTGTGTCTTTCTCCTGTCTAGTCACGTTGTCTCATCTTGTCTCATCTCATCATCCTTTCTCATTGGCTATTCCCCTATTTTGTCATTTCATCTCATCATCTCATCTCATCTCATCATCCCATCTCATCATCTTGTCTCATCTCATCATCCCATCTTGTCATCATCTTTCATCTCCCTGTCTCATCTCACAGTCTCATCTCATCACCCCACCTCCTCATCTCATCTCATCATCTCATCATCTTGTCTTCTCATCTCATAGTTTTGTTTCATTTTCTAGTCTCATTTCGTCATCCTGTCTTGTCATCTCATCTTGTCTCATCATCTCATAGGCTCATCTCATCTCATTTTCTCATCTCTTCATCATGTCTCATCATCTCATCTCAACTCTTTGTTCTGTCTCATCTTGTCTTCTCATCTCCTCATCTCATCTCATCATTTCATCTCATTATGTCTTCTAATCTCATAATCCCATCTTGCTGTTCCATCTTATCTTGTAATCCCATCTCGTCATCTCATCTCGTCTCCCTGTCTCATCTCATTGTTTCTTCTCATCTCATCTCATCATCTTGTCTCATCATATCATCCCTTCTTGTCATCTCATCTCATCTCGTCATCTCATCTCATCTCCTCATCTCGTCTCATCTCTTCATCCCATCTTGTCACCTTGTCTCATCTCATTGTCTAATCATCTCTTTATTTCATCTTGTCATCTCATCTCATTCATTGCCCCATCTCATCATTCCATCTCAACATCTCTTCTCTTCTCATCATCCTGTCTTATCATCTTGTCTCATCTCATCATCTCATCTCATCTCATTTTCCTATCTCATCATCTCATCTGAACTTGTCATCCCCTCTCATCATCCCTTCTCATCATCTGGTCTCCTCTCATCATTCCCTCTCATCATCCCATCTCATTGTCTCATCTCATCTCATCATCTCACTGTCTGAACTCATCTAATTGCCTTGTCTCATCTGGTTATCACCTCTCATCATCCCATCTCATCATCTCTTCTCATGTCATCATCCCATCGCGACATCCCATCTTGTCTCCCTATTTTGTCCCTCCATTTTATCTCATAATCTCATCTTTTCTCATCTCAGTTTCTTGTCATCTCATCATCCCATCTCATCATCCTCTCATCCTCTCGTCTCATCTCATTGTCCCATCTCATTGGCCCATCTGATCTCATTGTCCACTCACGTCATCCATCTCGTCACCCTGTCTCATCTTCTTGTCTCATCTATTCATCTTGTCATCCCATCACATCTCTTGATCTCATCTCGTCACCTTGTCTCATCAAGTTATCCCATCCTGTCATCCATCTCATCATCCCATCTCATTGTCTCATCTTGTCACCACATCTTGTCAGCTGTCTCCCCGTATTGTTTCATCTTGTCATCTCATCTCAGCATCCCAACTCCTCATTTCATCTCCTTGTTTCGTTTCATCTCATTGTCCCATCTCATCATCCCATCTCATCATCTCATCTCATCTTGTCATCCCGTCTCATCATCTTGTCTCATCATCTCATCATCTCATTATCTCTTCTCATCATTTCATCTCATCATCTCTACTCATCTTGTCGTCCCATCTTGTCATCCCTGCTTATCATCCCATCTCATCTCCCTGTCTCTTCTTTTCATCTCATCTCGTTGTCTCATCTCATCATCTTGCTCATGTTCTCATCTCATAGTTTCATCTCATCGTCCCAACTCAACTTGCCATCCTGTCATCTGTCTCAACATCCTGTTTCATCATCTCCACTCATCGACCCATCTTTTCTTGCTTGTCACATCTCATCTTGTCATTCCATCTCATTTTCCCATCTCATCTCTTCATCCTGTCTGATCATCCTGTCACATTTTCCCATTCCATCATCCATCTCACCGTCCCACCTCATCATCTCATCTCATCATCTCTTCACATCTCATCTTGTCATCTTGTCTCATCTCGTCATCCTGTCTCATCATTCCATCTCCTTGTCCTGTCTCTTCTTGTCTTCTGTCTTGTCATCCCATCTTGTCTCCCTGTCCCTTCATCTTGACTCATCTTGTCATCTCATCTCATCAATCAATCTCATCATCTTGGTGTTTCAACTCATCATCTTGTCTCATCTCCTCATCCCATCTCATCACCCATCTCACCTCGTCACCCTTTCTCATCACCCATCTCATTATCCCATCTCATCATCTCATCTCATCATCCCATCTCATTGTCTCATCTCATCTCATCTTGTCTCATCATCCTGTTTCATCATCTCATGTCACCTTCTTGTCTCATCATTTCACCTCATCTAGTTTTTCCATCCTGTCCTTCCATCTCCACGTCTCCTCTCTTCTCATCATCCTCTCTTGTCATCCCGTCTCATCTCCCTGTCTCGTCATCTCATCTCATCTCATTGTCCCATCTTGTCATCTCATTTTGCCAGGTCCTTCTCTTGGTCAAGGGGTGGCAGGGGGTAGCATCAGTGCTAGGCAGAACTGTCCCTTGCACACAGTCTTGGGACAACTTGAGGGTGAGGACGCTGAGCCAGATATCTGAGGGTGCCTTACAGTGAAACCGCAAATGGTCTTGCCCCATTGGGGAGCTTGAGTCTCTGGCCCCATGCACCCTTCCATCACCCACACACTCACCTCCGGATCCAGTGACACCAGCTCCATGAGCAGCCAGAGCTCCTTGAACTGGGCAAGCTGCATCGTACCACCGCCAGACCACCCTCACACCTCTGGTGGCCCTGACTGTACCCCCTCTGTAGTCTCCTGGTCCTGGGTTCTGCACCCTCACTCCCCCATGCTTCCAACCCCCCCGCTCCCTGGGCACTCAGGCTGGGCCATCCACCCATACTGCCACAGCACTTGCACTCCAGCTCCCTCCATCACCCAGTGCCACCATGCCCATTGGCTACCTGTGTGAGGGGCAGGGCCTCCAAAGCCCCTCCCCAGTCCCCACAGAATGCTATTCCCCACACGAACCCCCTCCCACACAGTGCAGACTATGTGGGCCCCACCTCCACACCAGCCTTTCATGGGCCCTCTGCTCTGCACAGTGTGGCTCCTCCAACCCAACCCCTGCAGAGGCCACTCCAGGGTCTCCACTCTACCCCCTTAACTCATCTGAGAATTGGTCCCCAACTGTTCCTGCTCCATCAGAAGGAGGGGCCCCATTGCTGCCCACCCCTACACAAATACAGGGTATCCTGATCCCCGTGGAGGCTTGAAAGTAAACTGGGCCCAGTTTTCCATAGGCCTTCACTGTAGAGGCCCTGGGGACCACCTACTCTCTACAAGTTTCTGCCCCAGTGTGGAAGCTGGAACTGGAATCTCTCTAGGGATTTCAGTGTACCAGCCCCAGGTGGGCTTCAGTTCTTCTGTCACCACCACCAGGACCCCCAGCGCCCCTAGTGTTTGCAGGCTTTGCTCGATTGTGTCCTCCTATCATGTGGGGGAGATCCTTCCAAACCAGACCTCCCTGGAATCTCTCCAGCTGCTGGCCCAACTCAGACTGGGTTGGGCTTGTACCCTCTCGGAAGTGAGCAGGAAACCAGGCTCTCAGAATTGACCTGGTGGGCTGGGTGAGGAGTGAAAGGGTGTGGTGGGGACTTCCCCCTGGAGAGATTCAGCCTCCACCTAAAAAGGGCTTAGGGGACCAGCTGTGAGGTTTGTTCACACGTGGGGGAGGGGGAAGATGGGCTTGTTGGTCTCACGAGTGGTGAAAACTGGCCAGTTATTAGCAAAGCTGTTCTAAAACAAGGGCATGGAATGGAGAGTATGAATACCTCCTGCAAACCAGATGCCAGTGTGTGATCTCCTGGAATCCTCCCTACCTCCTAGTTACAAATCAGGAAACTCAAGCTCTAGAAGAGAAAGTGACTTACCATAGGTCACACAGCTAGCCAAGAACAGGTTAGGACTTTAAAAAAGTAAAAGAAGATGGAGTTCTCCTGAATCCAGCTCCTCCCCTTATTGCATTCTTCTCCCAGAATGGGACTGGAAATGACATAGGAGCCCAACAAATTTGGATTTCCATCCCAGCCTTCTACCTCCTCAACACTGGGAAGTTCCTTTTATGTCTCTAAACTTCTGTTTCCTCATCTGTAAAATAGCAATTACAATCCCATTCTTTTAAGGATATAGTGAGGACTAAAGTCATTTTAATTTAGTAAATATGTATAGAGTTGTATATTAGATGACAAACTCTCTTCCTGAGCATGTATTGTAAGCCAGGTTTTCTTCTGGATGTGGGGGCCATGGCACTGAACAAAACAAGATCCTTACTCTCACCATGGAGTTTCCATTCACTCCTGTGTGATTAAATAAGTAATTACACCTAACACTAACATAACACTTAGCATGTGCCAAGCACTGTTGTAAGCACTTTACATGTCTCACTTCATTTAAATCTCAACAAATAGTAAATGCTATTATCTCCCCCAGTGAACAGATGAGAAATTGAAGACAGAGAGGTTAAGCTTCTCATTCTCCAGGTCGCTGTGTCCTTCCAAGGCCACAGAGCTTGAAAATGGTGGAGCAGGAAGACAACTCTGGCAGTCTGGTCCCAGGGATCATTCTCTTGTTCATTCACTCTCCACCTCTTTGATGAGAAAAGGTGAGGGGTAAACCGAGGGTAGTCCTGGACCAGTGTTGGCAGCTGTTGTTACCATTGGTATTAGTATTATCCAGTTCAATTGCCAGGAACAGCTTGCCTTGCTCCAACACCTGCTGCTTAGGATGAAGTTGCAACACTTGGGTCATATTTAAAAAACTATTTGCTATTCATCTGAAATTCAGATGTAACTGGGTGTCCTGCAATTTTGTTTGCTAAATCTAGTAATCCCACTAAGGGCTCAGAACAGCTCACACACAGGTTCAAAATACCTGGCTTGCAGCCAACCACGTTTAGGTTAAACTAAGCTGGAGAATGAGAGCAAAGGTCTGGGAGAAGGAGGTGGGCAGATGGGTGGGAGAGAGGTAAGAGGGAAATAGGAGTGATTTTGCCTTTCATCTGCTCCTCCCTGGAACCTCTGACCCTCTTCATTTCCCCATGCCCCTCTCCCATCAGAAAAACAATCCTTATCAAGCTTACCACCTCAATTTAAGAACAGGGTCCCTGATTGTGCTTTTCTATGAATGTTTCACTTCCTGAGTCTCCTCTTCCAAGGGTGTTGGACAGGTGGTGGGTCACACTGGAAAGAAGGGAATCCAGAGGACGCCTGGGCCCTGCCTGGGGAGCTTGGACAGGTCAGGTTGCCCATCTGTGGTTTAGGGATAACAGTCACTCAGTAGATAGCTATAGAGATCAAAGTGTAGCCTACAAATCACTATACTGCTGCAGGCTCAACTCACACTTTGCTCCACATCTCTCTAGGTTCCAACTTCACTGGTTTTCCTTCAGTTTTTCTGCCACAGGGCCTTTGAACGTGCTGCTCTTTGTGCTTCAAAGTCCTCCTTCTTCCTAAAGCTGTCTCAGCTTTGTGATCACTTCCTCCAGGACAGTTTCCCTCATTTCCCTGTTATATACATCCACAGCGTTGGAGACTTTTCCTCCATAGTGTTTCTCATAGCTGTGCTTTTACATGTTTGTGTTATCAATTGATTAACATGTGACTCTTTATCATTAGACTGTAAGTCCTGAGGGGGCAGCAGTTGGGTCTGTCTTGTGTATTTATCACCTTCCTACCACTTGATACCCTCCTTAGTACATACTAGCTATTAACAGAGGCTAGGTAATATGACCAAGAACACCCAGTTACAAAACAGCAAGTTATGGGCTCAAACCCAGGCAATCTGATTTCAGAGTCCGTGCTCTGAAATGCTTCACTCTATGTGGTGAATGCATGGTAGTTAATAATAATAATAATAATAATAATAATGTAGTTAGAACAGGCTCTTCTGGGCAGCCACCTGAGGTGTTTGTTAAATGAATAGCTCATGAGTGTGAAAGGGCTTTGCTGGACACAAAGGAGGTTATTTTCTGTACCCTGTGGAAGTGATTCTTCTGGAAGGGAGCAGAGATCAGAACTGATGGGAGCTGAGGGTCCAGCTCCAGGTCGCTTGGATGCAGACTGGACTGGGTATGTGCATGATAAAAGACACAAGAGCCCAGACTCTAAATGGGAAGTGCCCTGGGGAAGGGAGGGGGCACTGTCATATTTAATTCTTTGTGGCCTCTCTGTGGAGGATAGTCTTGGCTTGCAGGTAACCTAGCTGCAAGAGAAACAGGGTGAGGAAATTAACCGTCATGATAGTTATGGTTTCAACAACTGATTAGAAAGTGCCAGAACTTCACTGAACATTTAAATAATAATAATCATCAACAAGGAGACCTTACTGAGAAATCACTATGCCTGGAACAGTGTGTGCACAGGCAAGAACTCCTCAAATCACCCCATCAACACTATGACACAGAAATGGTTGTCCCCATTTTCCAGATGAGAAAACTCAGAAAGGCTCAGAAAAGTACAGGAGTGCTCACAGTCACACAGCTAGTAGGTACTGCCACCAGGCTGGGAATATAGGTCTCCTGGACTCAAAAACCTAGAAGGAGGTCCAGGTCTACTCCCTGTGCAGATCATGGCTAATAGTGACCTGGGTTGGGGGCAGAGGACCTTGTCTGACTCATCCAGTACCGAGGTATGCAGTGGCATCACTCCCTTACTCAAATCCTCCAGGACTCCCCCATCACACTTCAAACAAAATCAAAGATTTGCACAGCCTGTGAAGCCCCACATGACCCGACCTGCCACTCCTTGTATCTCCTTCCTTATTCACTCCCTTGCCCTTCTGCCACCAAGCATCCTTGCTACTTACAAGATATGCCAGGAATATTCCCACCTTGGCCTTTTTCTCTGGCTGTGCCCACCATCTGGAATGTTTCTTTTCTAGGTCTCAGGGTTCTCTCCAACTCTCCCTCACTTAATTCAAGCCTCTTCAGAGAGGGCTTTTCCTGACCCTGTCCAAAATATCTCCCCCCCCCAATATCACCTGTTTTATCATTCTATTATGGCATGCTTCTCTACAGCAATCATGTTGTATGTTTACCTCTCCTGATATTCTTTGCTTCCCCTACTAGAACAAAGATCCACGAGGTTGGACTTGTGTGTTTTGTTTACTGTTATATCCTTGGGCCCACCAGACATCTTGCAGGCCCTCACAGTATCCTGGTGAAATGGACCCACCCCAGCCTGGGCTCTAATCCTTGCTCCAGGATGCCTATCTTTGTGAGTCTGAGCCTGTCAATTAGCCTTTCTATGCCTCAGGCTCATCCCCTGTAAAATAGGGGTGGATGTGAATATGAAGTGAGACCAGGCAACAAAATACCTTTGCAGAGCATGGCACATGACAGGTGTTCAATATAAATTGTAGGTAACAATTACAGATTCTCCATTCCCTTGAAATCCGTTCCCTCCCCTATGCAAAGGAGAGATGTGAGAGTAGGAGATGGGGGCTTGGGCTTTACTGACTGGGTTCTCCACCGGTGTGAGAAGAAGTGAGGAGAAGAGGCCCTAGCTTGGAGGAATGCCCATGACTTTGTTCAAGGAGATGGTAAAGAAGAAGGCTAAAGAAGGGGTGGTCAGAAAGGAGAAACAGAAGCCTGCAGGTGGGTCTTAGGGGTACAGAGTGAAAGGAGAAAGAGGCAGGAGAAAAGGGAAGTGGATTACTCTCCCATGGGGCACACCCCTGACCTGGAGACTGCAGTGGGACAAAAGCTTGTTGCTACCAGTTGAAGGGGATTACATGGCGGGTGGAGTTGGGCACAGGAATTACAAGAGAGAGAAATTAGAATTGATTGGGGTTAAAGGGAACAATAGAAGGAGGAGTTGTTCTTCAACAACTACTCATTGAGAACCAGTTCTGTGGCATGCCCTGTCCTGGGCGCTGGGGATTCTCAAAGGAGCAGACAGAGAGGGTCTGTCCTCTCAGGGGTGTGTGTGCAAACTGCAGTCCACAGGCCAGTTCTGGCTGGCTATTTTTATACACCCATGAGCTCAGAATGTCTTTTACATTTTTAAATGTATTGGAAAAAAATCAAAAGGTGAATATTTCACGGTGTGAATTTTATATGAAATTCAATTTCAGTATCCATAAATAGAGTTTTATTGGAAAACAGCCATGCTCCATTTACATATGGTCTAGGACTGCTTTTGCACTACAACAGCAGAGTTGAGTAGCTGCCACGGAGACCATGTGGTCTGCAAAGCCTGCAATATTTACTATCTGGCTCTTTACAAAAAGTTTATAAACCCCTGCTCTAGAAGCTTCCATTCTATCTGAGATAAACAATTAAACAAACAGGTAAGCTTATTTCAAGGAGCTTCGGAGGACAAGAGCCAGTTGGCAGCAGCATTTCCTCACATGCTGTTTCTGCTGCTGTCCCCCTCCCTGGAAGGGAAATTCTCCAGCAAGCCAGGCTGGAATTTAGCCTCTGAGAAGTCTGGGTCCTTGTGCTCAGCTCCCATGCCTCCTTCCAGTCTTTTTCTGGAAAAAAAAATGACACTCAGGAATATGCAATGTCCTGCTCCCACCAAATCCCCCTTCCCCTCCCAAATCCTGCATCCAGGTACAGTTTCCACTTGACTTTGGAACAACATCATCACCTTTGTTGGGAAGGCCTGCCTCATGTCTATCTGCCATCTGTGTGCTTGTCTCTGTCTTTACCCTCTCAACCTCATGGGTCCGTTGTAGTGGTAAGGATTATTGTTTCCATTTCACAGACGAAGAAACAGAGACTTAGAGAAATGACCTGATATGCCCAGAGTCTCACAGTCTTGAAGTCGCTTTTGGAGCCAGTTCTAGAAAGTAGTTGCATGTCAGTTTTGGAAGGAACTTTTGGGAAATATTATCCAGAGATCTCGATTGGCCTGTGGCAGAGGTGAGTCATGTAACTGTAGAGAACTTAACAACAATATTGAAACTGAGCCTTATCTTCTGATCTTTTGCTTCTTATCACCATGTCCTCACAGTGATAATATCAGTGATAAAATACTTCTCTCTGTAGAGATCTTTCTCCGGGTCTAAGTTTGTGCTGGTTTGAAACAGTTATGCACCCCAGAAAAGCCATGTTCTTTTAATTCCAACATGTGTGGGCAGACCTATTTTAGGATGGGAAATTTTGATTAGGTTGTTTCCATGGAGATATGACCCTGCCCATTAAGGTGGGTCTTAATTAACTTATTAGAGTCTTCTAGGGAAGATACATTTTAGAGAAAGCTCATACACAAAGGTTTGTAGATGCAGAAGGAAACACTGCAGGAGTTGCCAGAAGCTCTGAGAGCCATTTGAAACCAGAAGCCAGAAAAGGCAGCAGGTGTCACCATGTGCCTTCCCATGTGACAGAGGAACCTTGACAACAGCTGCCTTTTCTCCGAGAAGGTATCCTCTTGTTGGTACCTTAATTTAGACATTTTCATGACCTTAGAATTGTAACTTGTAATTTAATAAATACCTTTATAAAAGCCAATCCATTTCTGGTATAGTGCAGTCTGGCAGTTTTAGTAAACTGAAACAAATTTTGGTACCAAGAAGAAGGGTGCTGTAATTTGCAAATACTGAAAATGCTGGAACAGCTTTGTAAATGCATGAAGGGAACATTCTGGAAGAATTGTGAGACATTTAATAGAGAAAGCCTAGATTGTTTTGAAGAGATTGTTGGTAGAAATATGAACTCTAAAGATATTTCCAGTGAGAACGTAGAGAAGAATGACGAATATGGCATTACCACAAACTAGAGGAAAGGTGATCTGTATTTCAAAGTGTCAGAGAATTTGGCAAAATTGAGTGTTGGTGTTGGATAGAAGGGAGAATTTTAAAGTGAAGAGCTCAGATATCTAGCTGAGGAAATTACCAAACTAACTGTGGAAAATTCAGCCTGGCCTCTCCTTGCAGGTTATAGTAAAATACAAGAGGTAAAGAGATAAGCTGAGAACTGAACTCTTAGTTACAAGGAAACCAGAAATTGATATCTAGAAAATTCTGGCCTTCCAAAAAGTCAGTCCCCAGAGAATAGCGTCCCATGTGAGGATGTAACCAAACATGGAACAAGTCAGCCATTTTAGCTCAAACCAGGATTGCAGATACAGTTATCCAGAAAGGATTTGTGGAAAATCTTATTGTCTGATGGTTGGGACCCCCTGTAAAACACAGGGAAACTGACAAGAGTGTTGCCGGATCTGTATGAATGAAACCACTGCCAGTCTGGACTTAAATGGACAGAAAAGGGATCACTTGAAGGAAAAATAACTTCAAAGGCAGAATCATGGAAGCTAAGGTCTGGAGTCAGGAAATCTCAAACCAAGAGAGCAAATGCACCCATGCATGTGGACAGGGTGAGTTTGTCCCAACGGCAGAAAAGTGTTGCTGTTTCAGGCCTCAGAGAGGGTGGATCACATTCCCTGGGGATTGGGAAACACCTGGCTACCACCCCACTGCTCTGAAGGGGTTGATCATCTGCCTCAGAGATTGCAGAGAGTCTGGGTCCCACCCTGATGCTTGAGAAGGTTTGAACTGAGAACAAGTTGCTCTTCCCAATGCTCACCAATGTTGTAACCCTTACTCTATTGTGTGGAGAGAGTGGTGGTGACTAACTGTGCTGATTTGAAAGGATATATGTACCCTAGAAAAGCCATGTTTTAATTCTAATTCCATTTTGTAAAGGCAGTCATTCCTTCTAATCCCTATTCAGTATTGTATGTTTGAAAGTGCAATTAGATAATCTCCCTGTAGATGTGATTTAATCAAGAGTGGCTGTTAAACTGGATTAGCTGGAGGTCTGTCTCCACCCATTTAGTTGGGTCTTGATTAGTTTACTGGTATCCTATAAAAGAGGGAACATTTTGGAGAAGGCCAGAGATTTTGAGAGAGCAGAACAATGCAGCCACGAGAAGGGAGAGTACACCAGCTAGTGATGGAGATAAAAAAGGAGAGAAAGCTAGCAGATGATGCCATGTTCACCACAGGACTTTCCAGATGAGAGTGAAACCCTGACCCTGTTCACCATGTGCCTTCTCACTTGAGAGAGAAACCCTGAACTTCATTGGCCTTCTTGAACCAAGTTATCTTTCCCTGTATGCCCTTAATTGGACATTTCTATAGACTTGTTTTAATTGGGACATTTTCTCAGCCTTAAAACTGTAAACTAGCAACTTATTAAATTCCCCTTTTTAAAAGCCATTCCATTTCTGGTATATTGTATTCTGGCAGCTAGCAAACCAGAACACTGCCTAAGTCCTTGGAGATGATAGGACTGTCACTCACTCAAGCCCCAAGGAAAAAAACAGTCATTCTATAAATAACTCTCAGACTTTGAAATCTAATAGAGTATGCCCTCCATTGTTTGAGTCTTGTGACCACTGTTTTCCTTACAATTTCTTCCTGTAGCAATGAGAATGTTTATTCTATGACTTGCTCTCCTTTTTATATTGGAAACAGGTAACTTATGCTAAGTTTCTCATGTCTTCTGCCAGAGAATAATTTTGCCTTAGGACAGATCACTTGTAGCTGATTTTCATAAAACTTTGTACTGTTTTGTCTTCATATTATATTTGTATTGTTAATGGAATATTTTAAGGTTTCTGTGATATTGTGATGAAATGAATGTATTTTGCGTTTGGAAAGAACATGTCATTTTGGGGTCCAGAGGGTGGAATATGCTGGTTTGAAACTGTTATATACTCCAGAAAAGCAATGCTCTTTTAATCCAATCATTTGTGTCAGACCAATTGTAGGGTCGAAACTTTTGATTAAATTGTTTCCGTGGAGATGTGATGCCACACATTAAATTGGATTTTAATAAGTGTACTGGCGTCCTGTAGAAGGGAAACATTTTGGAGAAAGCTTAGACATAGACATTTGGTGGTGCAGGAGGAAAATGCCCCAGGAGATGCCAAAAGCTGAGAAAACATTTGAAATCAGAAACCAGGAGAGGACACCAGACATCACCCTGTCCTTTCCCATGTAACAGTGGATCCTGGATGCAAGCTGCCTTTCTTTCAAGAAGGTATACTCTTGTTGGTGCCTTAATTTAGACATTTTCAAAGTTTTAGATTTGTAACATATAAATTAATAAATCTCTTTTGTAAAAATCAATCCAGAAATGATCATATGGTGAGAATGTTTGTGTTTATATGTTGTTATGTTTTAAACAAATAAATTAAAGGAAATATATATATATTATAGTTATCATTAAAATAAAGTTTAAAAAAACCTCGACCAAAAGGGGGAGGAGAGAAATCCTCCTTGATTCAACAAATTATCATGAAGATTATTGTATAAGGTCATAGCTTTTACACTGTGACTGAGTGATTGTTAAAACCTTGTGTCTGATATTCCTTTTACCTCCAGAATGGACAGAAGAGTTAAAAATATGGATGAAAATATACAAATTACAGGGAGGAATAAAGATTAAAATAAATTGAGTAGATTGAAATATTAGTAGTTAATGAAGGGGGTTAAGGGGTATGGTATGTATGAATGTTTTCTTTTTTTTATTTCTTTTGCTGGAGAGCTGCAAATGTTCAAAAAAATGATCATGGTGATGAAAACACAACTATGTGATTATATTGTGAGCCATTGATTATACACCATGTATAGAATGTTTGTATGTCAAAAATGTTTGTGTGTTTGTTTTTTAAAGATTACAATAAAAATATTTTTTAAAAAGTGGATCCAGAGCAGCTAGAATGAAAAATCTGAGCTGGTGGAAGGTAGCCCATGACAAATTCTGGGATCTCTTCTGTTACTACTTGTTGAAGTGTGCTTTGAAAATTATTGCTTTTTCTCCTTTCCTTGCCTCATATACTGTTATAATTTACAATAAAACTGTTTTTAAAAAATGAAGGTTAACATGCTTTAACATGCATGAACCTTGAAAACATTATAAGTGAAGTAAACGAGACACAAAAAGACAAATAAAATGACTAGGGTTAAAACAAACAAAAAAAGCTCATCCATTTCTGGTATATTGCATTATGTCAGCTTTAACAAACTGAACACAAGTTCTAAATTATTACTGTGACTACGATGAGTTTTAAGAATAAGATATGTTTGCAAACTTCAAACTAGTACCTTTTTTATTACCAATCATTTAACAAATATTGTATTCTATATAGAAGCTAATTTGGAGAACTCCCAGATGTACAATTGGCCCAACACATGTGGACTCTTTCTCTAGAATCTTTGGTTTGAGAGTAGGGTCATAGCTGGCCAGTCATTCCAGCTTATGCAGGATCAGATCATGTCCCTTATTCCTGAGTTTAAACAACAGATTTGAAATAATGTTAGTGAAGTGATTGTAAAAACGAAGGAGGAGAACCTGAGTTACTTCAATTCTATCATTCTCTGTGCAACTCATTTTCTGAATCTTGCTGATTTTACTCTTTTGAAGGCATTTCTTTGTGTGTTTGTTGTATAGGCGTTCCTTTTTGTAAAAATACATTAATATACATAAAAACTATTAACACATTACTTTTTTCCTTTTGTACAGTATTTTTTTAAAAACAAAACAACATAAAAATGAACATTCTTATTATATAATCATTCCATTCTTGGTATATTATCAACAACTCACAATATCATCACATTAGTTGTATTTTCATCACCATGATCATTTCTTAGAACATTTGCATCAATTCAGAAAAAGAAATAAAAAGAAAAAAGAAAACTCATGCATACCATACCCCTTACCCCTCCCTCTCATTGACCACTAGTATTTCCATCTACCCAATATATTTTAGCCTTTGTTTCCTCTATTTCTTTCTATACACATTAGCACCCCCTTTCTTTGATCACTTACATTTCAATCTACTAAATTTATTTTAACATTTGTTCCCTCTATTTATTTATTTTTGATCCATATGCTTTACTCCTCTGTCCATACCATAGATAATAGGAGCATCATGAAGGGATGCAGATTGTTCAACAGGACTAAATATAAAAACTCAGAAATGGAGAGCACAATGCTATCTGTAATGCAGTTATGTTAAAACACTGAATGAAGCTGAATGTGAGAATGATAGAGTGAGGAGGGCTGGAGGCATAAATGAAATCACAAAGAAAGATAGATGATAAATATTGAAAGGGTATAATCTATGAATGCCTACAGTGTATAATGATAGTGACTAAATGTACAAATTTTAAAAATGCTTTTGCAAGAGGAAGAACAAAGGAATGTCATTACTGCACAGTGCTGAAAACAGATGGTAATTAATATTTTAAAATTTCAACTTATGTGTGAGACTGAAGCAAAAAATGTTTATTTGGTACAAAATTTATATTTTGACTAGTTTCTCTCCTAATATAACTTATGTAGATAGTTGGCTGAACATCATAAGTACATGGAACCTTGGGTAGGACATGAGATTTTGTTGGTTTGTCTGGAGTGATGCTCTGATGAATCCCAGAGTGATTTGATAAGTGAGTGTAAAGGTATTTGCAAAGTACCCCTCAGGGAATGGTGAGAACAGGGGTAAATTTAACCTTCCCAAGTTGAATTCTTGATAGTCTCACAAGCAGTGTGGACAACCAAAGCTATAGGCTGAGCCCCTAGTCTTGTGATTTGTTCATATGAAACTTAACCCCACAAAGGATAGGTCAAGTCTACTTAAAATTTAGGCCTGAGAGTCACCCCCAAGAGAGCCTCTTTTGTTGCTCGGATGTGGCCTCTCCCTCCAGCCAACACAGTTAGCAGTCTCACCACCATAAACCCTCTCTACATGGACATAACTCCCAGGGGTGTGTGGAGCTTCCTGGCAAAGTGGGACAGAGATCTTGGAGCAAGCTGAAACTCAGTATCAAGGAAAACCCTAGAATGAGCTGAGACTTATCATCAAGGGATTTAGAAAACCTTCTTGACCAAAAGGGGGAAGGGGGAAATGAGACAAAGTGTCAATGGCTGAGAGATTCCAAACAGAGTCAGGAGGTTATCTTGGAGGATATTCTTAAGCATCAAGTAGATAGCATCCTGTTATACAAGATGTAATGGAAAGGTTGGAGGGAACTGCCTGAAAATGTAGAGATGTGTTCCAGTAGCCATGTTTCTTGATGATGATTGTATAATGATATACTTTTCACGATGTGACTGTGTGATTGTGAAAACCTTGTGTCTGATGCTCCTTTTATCTACCTTGTCAACAGAGGAGTAGAATATATGGAATAAAAATAAATAATGGGGAAACAAATTTTAAAATAAATTTAGTTTGAAATACTATTGATCAATGAAAGTGAGGGGTAAGGGGTATGGTATGTAAAATTTTTATTTCTATTTTTGCTTTATTTTTCTGTTGTCTTTTTATGTCTTTTTCTGAATTGATGCAAATGTGTGGGAAATGATCATGATGATGAATATGCAGCTATGTGATGATGTGAATTGCTGAGTGCACGTGTTGGGAATGTTTGTGCTTCTTGCAATTTTTTTAATTAATAAATATTTTTTAAAAATGTCAACAGGAGTGATGTTGGTTGGCAAAACATGATCATCAGCTCTAACTAGCAGAAGCTTGTATAAGAGTAGACTCCAGAATGGTCTCTTGACTCCATTTGATCTCTCTTGGTCACTCATGCCTTATTTTATTACACTTATTTTATGCTTTTTGGTCCAGAAGGAGTTGTCAATCCCATAGTGACAGGGGCAGACTCATCCCCAGAAGTCATCCCCTAGGTTGTTTGGGAGATTTTCACCCATGAATGTCATGTCCCACATCGTGGGGAGGGTAATGATTTCCCTTGCAGATTTGGGCTTAGAGAAAGGCCACATTAGAATAACAAAATAGGCTTCCTGGGAGCACCTCTTGGGCCTTGTTAAGGGTAGTCTTAGACTGTCCAATGCAGAAATAAATTTCATAAGGACAAGCCTCAAAATCAAGGGCAAGACCTATTTTCTTGGGAGTTCTTAATGGTTGAGAGGGTACCCAGAGTTTCCCAGTTGGGAAATATAATAGTTTCATATATATATATTTTAAGTAGACTTGACCTATCCTTTGTGGGGTTAAGTTTCATATGAACAAATCACAAGACTATATATATATATATATATATATATATATATATATATATATATATATATATACTTTCCTTCTGACCCTCAGGAAACTCTATCAATACTTTTAAATTATCAGCCCACCATAGTCTGAGATGTATCCTCATATTTCATTAAGTGATACAGAATAACAAGGCCTCATTCCCATTCTGGACACCAGGAGTTTGGGTTGTTTAAATGAGTTAACCAGACAGGCTGGTCTAGATTATGTGTTACAGAAAATTTAGGTTCTAGACATAATAAGCCTCTCTGCCTTTGGTCTCATACTGAGGTGAAGGTCTAGAGTACATTCACTATGATCTTTTACCCTGTATTCTGATTTACCTTGCACCCAGTCAGATTGGGTTTTTTATTAACTCTAACTGAGGCCTTTAACTTTTATTATATATAGCCATACTAACTTTCAGGACTGCAGCACTCTGTTTCAGGAGCTTAGGGGTCACAGAGTTACTCAAAGTTCCAGGGAAATCCAGCTGATACACATAAAGCTCTGTATCTCAAAATCTAGAAATACATTTACAAATTCAGACTGAGTATGACTACTTTAAGGGCTATGATCTAGGCTTCATTTTTCTTATAAGTATTTTCTGAGAGAGACCTAACATATTTGTTTTTTTCTGTTTTTTGGGAAGTAAGGAGTGATGAAAAAGAGAAAGAAAGAGAAAGAAAAAAGAGGAAAGGAGAAATGACTGAGAGAAGAAGAGGGAAAGAGGGAGGTTAAAGAGGGTAGGAGAGCACCATATTCTCCATCTGTTCCAAAAATCTTCATCCAGATCATATTAGAGCAAAATATCAGAGGAAGTTGCATTGATTTTCCATTTGGGAGCTGATCATTTCTTGGCCTATTATTCAGAACAACTCATTTGTCTGGTCTAAGCCTTGACATTGTCGTCTTTACCATAGTTAAAATATCAAGATTATACAGTATCTATCCATTTGTATCTGGCTCATTTCACTGAGCATTATGTCCTCAAGTTTCATCCATGTTGTCATATGCTTTGGGACCTTTCTCTCTTACTACTACATGATATTCCATTGTATGAATATGCCATATTTTGTTTATCCAATAGTCTGTTGATGGGCACCTTGGCTGCTTCCATCTTTTAGCAGTTGTGAATAGTAATTCTGTGAACATCAGTGTGCATCCACTCATTTTCTACCTTTATGTCCTCCTATTTCTCATTTATATTTTATTCTTCTTCATCTGTTTTTCTTACTTATCAGTCCATACACTGGATTACAAAAGTATTGGACACAGGGTTTTCACAATCAAAATCACATTCTAAGAACTATCTAGCTATGAAATCTTCAAGAATTAACACTACAGGAACATAGTTCAATAGTTTCAGGTATTTCCCTCTAATCACTCCAGTATACCATAAGCTAAAAAGGCTATCTATGTAAAGGAAAAAAAAAACCTCCAGGATAACCTTTCAACTCTGCTTGAAATCTCTCAGCCACTGAGATTTATTTACCCTCATTTCTCTCTTACCCCTTTTGGTCAATAAATCTTTTTCATTTCCATGATGGCAGGTCTAGCTCATTTCAACACTCAGGTCCTAAATTGCCAAGGAGATTTACACCCCTGGGAGTCACGTCCAACATAGGGGGAGGGCAGTGATACCCTTAAAGCAGATAATTTGTTCTCTAGTTTTCACAGTTCCACAGACAGTTGGGAAATGTGCCCCAGGGTAGTCCACACACATAACCGATTTTGATGAGACTTCATACTGAGCATTGTTACTAAAATGATTTAATGTCATTTGGATGTTATGATGGAATGGATGCATTTTGTATGTAGAAAGAACATGTCTTTTTTGGGTAGAGGATGGATTACAGTAGTTTTGAGTGATGTATTGCAGAAAAACATGTCCTTAATGTTAATCTATTCCTTGGGTATGAAACCATTGGAATTAGGACCTTTTGATGAGGTTAGTTCAGTTAAGATATGGCCTACTTCAATCAGAATGGGGATGAGTACTTTAACAGAGTCCTTTATACAGAGTTTAAGGTTATTTTTGCAATGTTTGACTTTTGCTTTTTGGGCAAACTAGATGTTATAACTTATTAATTCCATGGGAAGAAGACTCTACTGCCAGCTTGCAATAGAGTAATAAAAATGACAGGCCTAAGGAAGATGCTGAAATAAACTGATTTAATAATTACAAAATGTTGTGATTTAAATTACTACTTTTTATATTTTATTTTCTTACAAGAGAAATTATGGAATTCAATGCATTTGATTAATAAAATCAACCTGGTTAACTCAAAACCTGAAAACCCTACCAAAGTACACATACTAAATTTGTACTTCTTTGAAGTGGAAGGCTAATTAAACAAGGACGATTATTAACAGGACCCGAGGGAACAATTACAAATTCAGAATGAGTAAACTGGAACTTAATGAATGCTTATAATTATTACCCTCTCATTCTAAACCATCTAAGACTATTATAAAAAACTGTTACTAAAAGCATTCTGCTCCTTATTGCTGGAAAATTTATACTTATTAAAATAGATGCTTCCAAGAAGAAATGGAGGACTAAATAAAAGAATCCAGGAGGAAATGGAGAGCTGAGAACTTATTCTGAACATGTGGTCTTTAAGAAAACATTGATTAACACTATACACTGAAAACGTTATCACTATATTCCATGATTTGAGGCTCATATATGCATGCTTAGCTGATTTATGACTTAGAGTTAGTAAATAGGGGCATACAAGTATCAAATTTCTTTTGATAAGCCTATTACAAAAAAATATAGAATTTGAATACTTTCCTGAAAATGCCTTATATTGCAAGAAGTTAACCAAAGAGAAAGGCTTTGATATAACATGAATTTGGGTATGGCACCCTCTCTCATGGATGGATAAATGCCACCCACTCTTTCAAATGAGATGAGGAAAAGGTTTACTTTAAATTATACCATGCATTGGTGGAATATCATCAACAGCATATCTTCAGTTCTACATCCTCACCTGTGCCAGCTGGTCTGGAAATTTATGATGAAGTAATGCCCTAATATTATTCATCCAAAGAATGGATGAGGTACACTTCCTGACATCTAGTGGCTAATTGTTAATATTAATGACAATAACAATACACTTAAAATTCAACAAAACATGAATCATGCAAAAAGTCAGGTTCTCCAATGGAAGAATTTAAACAACTAAACATAGAGATTCTTTTTCAACATTCATTCACCCAAAATAATGCCTCTAGGAGTATCTGTCACCTCTTCTGTTAGCACACATTCTGGTCTGAACAGAAACTACAAAATTGATTCACAAAATCTCAAAAATAGCTCAAAATTTCAAGATAAGTATTTTTCTCCTTTTTTATGCCTAATTCCTTCTTTACACATCACATTTTTACTTCTTCTCCAGGTCTCATCCTCTTTCTGGTTGTATTAGTGGAGTGTTTGGCTCTCCATATGTAAGGATATTTTTGTCTCAGCTGTCTCTGAGAACAAGGCATCAGATTTCTGTCAGTTGTTCTCTTCCTAGAAGCATCTCTGTATCTCAGGTTTGTAGAATGCACTGTAACTTGCACTGTTTCTATTAGAGTTCAGTGTCTTCAATAATACCCTTACATTCAGCACTGTGCCTTGCTATGCAGGCCTCAGTTTTGGATCAGATAGCACTGACCATTCCGTTTCATTTCAGGTTCTCACCACCTGGTTGTCCACTGAGTGGCCAAGAGGCATGCCTGAGGATTTTCAGAGGAGGAAGTTCCCTGTGGCTTTATCCTCACATCTTAAATTCACACCTTCAAACTGAATTATTAATGTCACTTCAAGAATAAATAATTTAATTTCTTTATTGTCTCATCCTCCTACCACTCCTATTTTTTTCTTTTTGATCTTTATCTAATATGTGACAGTAACCTGGAACAAAAACTCTGAGCTGGTTGAGGAAAATCACAAATATTTACTAAGTTAACTTGAATATTTGGAGAAGTATACAGATGGTAATGATTTCAAAATTACAATTTTCATTCACTCCCAATGAAAAGTATAACCAAATGCCAAAGAAAATGTTGAAAGCAAGAATTGATGTACAAAGAAGCAGTATCATGGTTTTAAAAAATTGGACTCTAGCAAATACTACATAGTATATCTTGTTTCCCTGTCTTACCCATAAGCAAAGCTTTACTTGGTAATAACATTTTCCAGCTTCACCATGAAGTCCTTTATCAGAATATCACTCATGGAATATTAATACATGCGGAAAAGAGAAAATATAAGGTGAATCTTCTTTTGTCTGGCTACAGGCTGGTGTCAGTTTCAATTCATAGTCATCAAATTCTCACTATAAATAAGATGTGCATTTAGTATTCTTTTCCTATGCTGTAAAGAATATGTGATTCCACAGGAATCTGTGCTGGCTTATAGGTCACAGTCTTCTTGCCAATGCTTGATATATTACCCTATATGTTAGTCATAGGGGCCTCACTGGTACCTGGTATTAAGTAAATACAATCCCTGAAACTAATTTGGAAAGGGTAAACCATTTTAAATTTAGGAAATACAAAGTCCTTGTGTTGTCAATTGGAGTCTAATTCTGCCTACCTGCTAGGGAAGTTGAGGGTGGGTGTGCTTTGCTCTAGCCAGGGGAAGATTTAGGGAGTAACTACCATCTGCAAATATAACTGTAGCAAAAGCCTTGAGATGGAAAACCAACTCATGGCTAAGGGAAAATCCTGAGGATGAAAATTGGAAAAATATTCTTCTGATATGGGGCAACAAGTGGGACTCCAGCAGGAAATATTGCTGTGACATGGGTACAAAAATTAAACAAAACCTAGACTCAGCCAAAGCTAAGCTGGTCATATTGGGTTACAAACTTCAGGCTCACGATTGGAGTAGTTCATTCAAAGAAGTACATGAATAGGGGCTGAAATTGGGAACTGTTAAATTATTTAATGTGGCAACATGAGAGAGGAAATTTTCATTTTTATTTTTATAGGAATTTTTTTCATAGTCCTTGGTTATAATAGTCATTAATGAGTTAGGTTTGTCAATTCAGGGGCTCCGACGGTGTCTGAGAAGACATTACCATATGAATAAATTAATCTTAGTTTTTCAAAAGTAACCATTGTCTTTGTCATAATAACATTATCCCAAGACCACAGATGTATACTCCTACAAGCAAACCAGTATATCCTAATGATGAGAAAATATGCAGAGCATATTGAGATGATGCTACAAATGGCAGAATTTTCTAAAACATGTATACAGTAGAAACACAAGAGATGAAGTAAAAAAGGTTTAAAAAAGCAGTAGATTAAATATTTTCCTATAGGTAATATTAGTAGTTAAGGTTTGTCTTCTTCCAGGACATGTATTTCAACTGTTTGGGGAAACAAAAGATGTATCGGTTTATATTATATAGAGATACTGCAGAAAAAGTCTTCTATCTCATGAAAGAGTTATTTGGAAAAACACCAGATTAATTGTAAACAGAAGCATAAGCATTTAGCTAGCAATTTTGATGTGAGGATGGATAAAAGCTGTTCCCACAGGGAAGAAGTGATTATTTTTTCTGTAAAGAACACCTACTGCTTCAAAACCAAGTTGATTTAAAACTTAACTAATTTAATTATAAAAATATAAGACTTCACCATTCATCAGAAAGATAGAAGCAACTTCAACAGAACTGAATAATGTAAATATAAGTATTAATATA
This sequence comes from Tamandua tetradactyla, assembly GCF_023851605.1. NCBI lineage: Eukaryota > Metazoa > Chordata > Mammalia > Pilosa > Myrmecophagidae > Tamandua > Tamandua tetradactyla. The sequence continues at coordinate 5,875,282 of NC_135354.1, forward strand.
TTATATTCTATTCCAAGTCAAACCTATTTTTTTGCTTGGGCAGGCACTGGAAATCCTACCTGGGTCTCTGGCATGGCAGGCAAGAACTCTGCCTGCTGAGCCAGCATGGTCTGCCCATACCTATTTTTTAATTTGATGAGCAAGATTCAATAAACAAGGTCATACACCTGAAATCTTGAATGAATTTTGATTTTAGAATGCATTCAGTATCTAATAAATTACCTGTAGATTATTTTTACTTTCTGAATAAAAAGTTAAATGATATGCTTCAAGCATTTAAAATATATGAAATTTTACCTTATTAGGCTACTGTTAGAATCCAATTAATTTAATAATAAAATACTTATTTTAGGAAATGTTCTCTTAAAAAACTGGAAGCATATATGACCCCAACAAATGAAGGCATAACATCAACCTGCTGCCACAGCTCTACACATGTGAACAGAGCCACATGCCTTAGACCAACACACACCAGGGATATGTACTCCAGACTAGTATACCCACATAGCTACATCCTCCCTGGCCACTAGACAGCCACATTAACAAGCATCTGTGTGACATCCCCAGCCTGTGCCTATACCTGCCCTGAAATGAATCATCAGTGTTGTGCCCTGCCTCATACCCTGCTCCCCACTACACATCCATCCTGAAAATACAAGGCTACATGTCAATCAAGACTACTGAAAGAAATCAACACCCAAAGTAAATCAATCAAATATTTACATGAGACAAAAACAATAGAACATCACTAAACATATCACAATGAAGAAAGATATAGCCCTACCTAATGACCAAATTAAAACACCAGAGGAGACACAGACCTTGGAACAACTAATCAAAGATGCTCATGCAATACTGCTTAATAAAATAAGTGGGATGACAAATGACATACAGGAGATCAAGAAGACAGTAGAAGAGCATAAAGAGGAATTTTAAAAAAATAAATAGAAAAATAGTAAATATCACAGAGATTAAAGGCTCTGTTGGCCAAATAAAAAACATACTAGAGCCACACAATACCAAATTTAAAGAGACAGAAAAATGAATAAGCAACATAGAGGACAGGATAACTGACTTTTAAGACTTAAAACAAGCAAATGGCAAAAAAAAGATGGAAAAATTTAACTTAAAGCTCAGGATACAACTGACAAATAGACAAATTGTCCAATAAACAAAACAAAGTGTGCAAAATATAAGATTCATTGCTGTCTCAGAAGGAGAGTAGTAAGGGGCAAGGAAGTGTAGGTGAGGATATAATGGGGGAAACTTCCCAACCATTATACAGGACATAAATATACAAGTCAAAGAAGCCAAACAAATGCCAAACAAAATAAATCCAAATAGGCCTTCCTCAAGACACGTACTAATCAGTCAGGCAAATGTTGAAGAGAAGCAGAAAATTCTGAAAGTGGCAGGAGCAAAACAATCTACTACATACAAAGAAACCACATAAAACTAAGTTCAGACTACTCAACTAGAATCATGATGCTGAGAATGCAGTGTTATGTTAGGATCTTAAATATAATCCAAGAATTCTGTTCCCTGCCAAATCGTCCTTCAAACTCAAGAAAAGATAAAAGTTTTCACAGTCAATAAGAGACTGGCACTAGAAGAAATACAAAAAGGAATTCTGCCAGCTGAAAATAAAAGGACAGGAGAGGCAGGTCTGGAGAAGGACACAGAATTGAAGAGTACCATAAGGGTAATTTAAAGGATAAAAAGAGAAAGAGGAAATAATATATAGATCTGACAAATAAAATTAAAAGATAAGATGCTAAATTTAAGAAGTGCCTTTTCAACAATAACTTTGAATGTTGATGGACTAAACACACCAATTAAAAATACAGATCAGCAGAATGGATTAAGAAACATATTCCAACTATTTTCTGCTTACAAGAGACTCATCTTAGACACATGGATACAAATAGATTGAAAGTAAAAGGATACATAAAGGTCTTCCATGCAATTTGTAGCCAAAAGAAAGCAGAAGTAGCTATACTAATATCAGACAAAATAGACTTTAAATGTGAAGACATCATAGGAGACAAAGAAGGACACTATATACTAATTAAAGGATCAATTCACCAAGAAGATATAATAACCATAAATATTTATGCTCCCAATGAAGAAACTCCAAAGTATGTGAGACAGACATTGACAAAACTGGAGGGAGCAATAGATGATTCAATGATAATAGCAGGAGACTTCAATACACCACTCTCCTCTCTATATAGAACAACCAGACAGAAGAGCAACAAGGAAATAGAAGAATTAAATTACTTGATGAGTGAATTAAACCTAACAGACATATATAGGTCATTGCACAACAAAACACAAGGATATGCATTCTTCTCTAGTGCACATGGAACATTTTCCAGGATAGAACATGCTGGGGTACAAAACAGGTCTTTATAAATTTAAAAACATTGAAATTATTCAAAGCACTTTCCATGATCACAATGAAATGAAGCTGAATCTCAAAAACCGCCAAAGAGTGAGAACATTCACAAATATATGGAGATTAAATAACACACTCTTAAACAACCAGTAGGTTAAAGAAGAAATTGCTAGAGAAATCAGTAGCTATCTGGAGATGAATGAAAATGGAATAAAACTCATCAGAACTTATGGGATGCAGCAAAGCCTGTGCTGAGAGGGAAACGTATTGCCCTAAGTGTCTGTATTAACAAACAAGAAACAGCAAATTTGAGGACTTAAGAGCACACTTGGAGGGACTTGAGAAGGAACAACAAACTAACCCAAAAGCAAATAGAAGAAGAGAAATAAGAAAGATTAAAGCAGAGATAAATCAATGGGAGAAAAAAGAACAATAGAAACAGTAAAACCAAAATTTGTTCCTTTGAGAAAATCAGTAAAACTGATGGACCACTAGCAAGACTGACAAAATAGAGAGGATGCAAATAAACAAAATCAGAAATGAGAATATGTGTGTTACCACAGACCCTGTAGAAATAAAAGAAATCATAAGAGAATGCTATGAACAATTATATGCCAACAGACTTGACATCTTAGATGAAATGGCACATGCCTGGAAACACACAAACAAGCTACACTGACTCAGGATGAAATCGAAGATATCAACAAACCCATCACAAGTAAAGAGCTTCAATCAGTCATCAAAAATCTTCCTACAAAGACAAGCCCAGGGCCAGATGGCTTCACTGAGGAATTTTATCAAACATTCCAAAAAAACTAACACCAATCTTGCTCAAACTTTTCGAGAAAATTGAGGAAAAAGGAACTATACCTAACCCATTTTATGAAGCTAGTATCATTTTAGTACCTAAACCCCAGATAAAGATGGTATAAGGAAGGTAAACTACAAGTCAATCTCTCTAATGAACATACCTGCAAGAATTCTCAACAAAATATTAGCAAATCAAATCCAACAGTACATTAAAAGAATTATGCACCATGACTAAGTGGAACTTATACCAGGAATACAAGGATGGTTTAATGCAAAAAATATAAATTAATGTAATACAGCACATTACCAAATTGAAGAAGAAAAGTCATATGATCATCTCGATTGATGCTGAAAAGCATTTAACAAAATTCAACATCCTTTTGTGAAAAAACACTTTGTATGATAGGAATCAAAGGTAACTACCTCAATACTATAAAAGGAATAGATGAAAACTGATAGCCAGCATCGTACTAAATGAACAGAGTCTGAGAGCTTTCCCCCTAAGATCAGGAATTAGGCAAGGATGCTGTGCCAGTTTTAAAGGATGCATGTACCCTAAAAAAATCCATGTTTTATTTCTAATCCCATTTATAAAGGCAGCCATTTCCTTTTCATCCCCATTCTGTACTGTATAGTTGAAACTTTAATTCCATTAACTCCTTACAGATGTGAACCAATCAAGAGTCATTGTTAAATTGGATTAGGTGGAGACATGTCTCCACCCATTCAAGCTGGGTCTTGATTACTTTAGTGGAATCCTATGAAAGAGAAAACATTTTGGAGAAAGCATGAGATTCAGAGAGAACAGAGAAGGATGACAGAATGTCACAGAAATGCATAGGAGGGAATCCACCAGCTAGGGACTTTTGGAGATGAAGAAGGAAAATGCCCCCAGGGGAGCTGGAGAGGAAGCTATCAGATGATGCTGTGTTCATCATGTGAACCATCTGAGAGAGAATCCCTGAGCCTGTTTTCCATGTGCCTTACCACTACAGAGAGAATCCTTCAACTTAATTGGCCTTCTTGAATCAAGGTAACTTTCCACATATGCCTTATATTGGACATTTCTACAGAATTGATTTAGTTGGAAAGTTTTCCAGCCTTAGAACTGTAAATTAGAAACATTTGAAATTTCCCCTTTTAAAAGCCAATCTGTTTCTGGTATATTGCATTTTGGCAGCTAGCAAACTAGAACAGATTTTGGTATCAGACAGTGGGGTGCTGCTGTGGTAGGCAAATACTAAACATGTTGGAAAGGCTTTTTAAATGGATAAGGGAAAGAGTTTGAAGGATTTGTGAAGAACTTGATACAGGAGGCCTAGAATGCTTTGAAGAGACTGTTACTAGAAATTTGGACTGTAAAGATACCTCTGACCAGGCTCTACACAGAAATGAGGTGCATATTATTGCAGACTGGAAAGAAGGCAATCCTTCTTTTAAAATGTTAAAAACGGCAGATGATCTGGCAAAAGTGACTAGTGGATTTGTCTGGAAGGTAGATTTTAAAAACCATGAACTTGGATATTTAATGTAAGGGATTTCCAAATTAAATTTGTAAAGCATAATCTTGTTTCTCCTGGCAGCTTACAGGAAAGAGATAAACTGAAAACTGAACTCTTGGGTAAAAACAAACCAGAAATTGATGTTCTGGAAAACTCTGAGCTTCCAGGAAAGAAAACCCCAAAGAATAGTGTCCCACATGAAGATTTAACCAAATGTGGAACCAGTCAGCCATTTCAAAGAAAGCCAGGATTGAGCATGGTATTATCCAGGAAGCATTTGTGGAAACTCCTTATGTCTGCTGGGCATGATCCAAGGTGATTGCATAGAAAGCCAATGAGAGTGTTTCAGGATCTGTGTAAAGAAAACCACTGCCAGTAGGGACTGAGAGGGACAGAGAAGGGACACATTGGAGGAAAAATAACTTCAGAGGTAAAACCATGGAGACTGGGGTCTGAAGTCAAGAAGACTTGGGCTAGGAGAGTGGACAAGCCCAAGCACATGGGGAGGATGAATTTGCCCCAAAGACAGAGGATGGGCTTTTCACTTCATTGCAGTGGAAGAGTCATGCTGTTCAGGACTTGAAGAGGATGAAGCACAGTCCTTGGGATTTGGGTACTGTCACTGGGCTGGGCTGCCACTACATGGTGGAGTCGACCATGTGCCCTGGATATGGCAGAGAAACCAGATGCAGACCCAATCCTTGGAGAGGGTGGAGCTAAGCAAATATGGTCTCCCCATTGTCCCCCAGGTTGCATTTGGAGAGAGGAATCCTCTGCATAGGCCTTGGAAAGGGTGAGACTGCTGTTTTCTTAAGCCCTGAAGATAAATTACTCTCAGACTTTGGAATCTAATGGACTTTGCCCTGTGGTTTTTCTAAACTGTGTGGGCCCGGTGACCCCTGAATTCTTTCTTCCCTATAAAAATGAATATATGTATCCTATGATGGTTCCTCCTTTGTATGTTGGCAGCAGATAACTTGTTCTAAGTTTTACAGGTCCAGAGCTTGGTGAAATTTTGCCTTAGAGCAGACCATATCTGTAACTAGCTTTGATAGGAGTCTGTACTGTTTCTAACTTCGTATTTCATTTGTGTTGCAACTGAAATGGTTTAAGGATTTCTGATATTGTGATGGAATTAATATATTTTGTATATGGGAAATACATGTGTTTTTAAGGGTCCAGATGGTGGAATGTGCCAGTTTGAAATGATGTATGGCCCTAGAAAAGCCATGCTTCAATCCTAATCCCATTTTGTAATGGCAGCTGTTTCTTTTAATCCCTATTTAGTACTGTATGTTTGAAACTTTAATTAGATTGTCTCCCTGAAGATGTAAATCAATGAAGAGCGCTTGTTAAACTGGTTTAGGTGGAGACATGTTTCCACCCATTCCAGGTGGGTCCTGCTTACTGGAATAAAAGAGGAAGAATTTTGGAGAAATCAAGAGATTCAGAGACAGCAGAAAAGGATGACAGAATGCCACAGAACTATCAAGCTGAGAGTCCATCAGTCAGCGACTTTTGGTGATTAAAAAGGAAAACACCACCTGAGGAGCTGGAGAGGAAGCTAGAAGATGATGCTATATTCACCATGTGCCCTTTCAGTTGAGGGAGAAGCCCTGAGGATGTTTTCCACTTGAGAAAGAAACCCTGAACTTCATTGATATTCTTGAATCAATGAATTTTTCCCTGGATGCCTTAGATTGGACATTTCTATAGACTTGCTTTAATTGGAACGTTTTCTCAGCCTCAGAACTGTAAATTAAGAATATATTAAATCTCCTTCCCTTTTCCAAATTCCCTTTTTTAAAAGCCAATCTGTTTCTGGTATATTGCATTCTGGCAGCTAGCAAACTAAAACAGATGCCCACTCTCACCACTGTTATTTAACATTGTGATAGAAGTTCTAGCTAGAGCAATGAGGTAGGAAAAAGAAATAAAAGGCATCCAATTTGTAAAGGAAGAAATAAAGCTCTCATTATTTGCAGATGACATGATACTATATTTGGAAGATCTTGAGAAATCTATAGTGAAGTTACTTGAGCTAATAATTCCAGCAAGGTGGCAGGATACAAAATTAATATGCAAGAATCAGTAACTTTTTTATACACAAATAATGACCTATCTGAGGAGTCAGTTAAGGAAAAAACTCCATTCAAAATAGTAACTAAAAGAATCAAGTACATAGGAATATACTTAACTAGGGACCGAAAGGACTTGTACACAGAAAACTGCATAACATTGCTCAAAGAAATCAAAGGAGACATAAATAGGTGGAAGGACATGCCCTACTCATGGATAGAAAGGCTAAATATAGTTAAGATGTCAATTCTTCCCAAGTTGATTGACAAATTCAACCCAGTACCAATCAAAATTCCAACAACCTACTTTGAAGACTTGGAAAAGCTAACTACCAAGTTCATCTGGAAGAGAAAGACCCTGAATAACTCATTTTAATTGGCTATAAGAGAAATTCAGATCAAGACTGTAATAATATACCTCTTCACACTTATAAGAATGACTGTTATTAAACAAACAGGAAGCTATAAATGTTGGAGAGGATGTGGAGAAACTGGGACACTTATGCACTGCTGGCAGGAATGTATAATGGTGTGTGCATTATGGAAGCCTGTTTGGGAGCTTCTTAGGAAACTAAATATTGAGTTACTCTATGATCCTGCAATAGAATTACTTGGTATATACCCATAAGAAAGGGATAGAAAGAATTTTGAAAAAATAATGACAAAAGCAACTCAAATTTAGTAAAAATATGAAAATATACATCCAAGAAGCTCAAAGAAATCCAAATAGGATAAACTTTGAGAGATCCTCAGCAACAGACATTATAATATAACTGTTTAATGCCAAAGAAAAAGAATCCTGAGAGCAGGAAGAGAGATGCGATTCATGTAACATGGAGCCTCTGTAAGATTAGGTGCTGATTTTTTATCATAAATTATGGAGACAAGTAGGCAGTGGGAAGGCACATTTAAATGCTAAAAGAAAAAATGAAAATGTCAACTAAGACTTCCATGTCTGTCAAAAGTGCCCTTCAAAAATTATGGAGATATTAAGGTGTTCCAAGATTCATGAGAGTTGATGAGTTCCTCATCAATAGATCTGCCCTATAAGAAATGTTAAAGGGAATTCTTTAGGATGAAAGAATGGAAACTAGAGAATAATATTAAGTAGCATTAAAAAATAAATATTTCCAGCAAAAGTAACTACATGGGTAAGTATAGGTGTTGGTATTATTACATTTTTGGATTGTAAATTCACTTTTCACTTTTTCTCATCTTAAAGACAATATCAGAAGTAAATCCTACCTTATCAGTGACTATTTTAAATGTAAATAATTTAAACTATCCAATCAAAAGATATACATTAGCAGAATGCATAATAAAACATGACCCAACTATACATTGTTTACAAGAAATGCATATTAAATTAAAAAACATACATGTAACAAAAACGGAGAAACAGAATACAATAAAAACAAGAAAATGTTTCCCTTTCTTCCTTCCTTCCTTCCTTCTATCCTTCCTTCCTTCTCTCTGTCTTTCCTTAAAAAAAAAAAAAAAAAAAAAAAAAAAAAATTAAAAAACATAAGTATGTTGAATGTGAAAGGACGGAAAATGTATTTCATGGAATTTGCAATGAAAAGAGAGCCAGGGTGGCTATAATAATAAGAGATAAAATAGACTTTAAGTCAAATAATTTTTATAGTCAAATAAGGACTGTATATGTTGTTAAAAGGATGAACTCAACAGGAATATATGATAACCTCAAACATAAACTCACCTGCAACTACCAATGGCCCTAGAATATATGAAGTAAATATTGACAAAATTTAGGGGAGAAATAGGCAGTTATACAACTATAAATAAATAGTAGATGACTTAAATACACCACCTTCATTAATGAGTAGAGCATGTAAACAGAAGACAAATGATGACATAGAATACTTGAAAATTTCTATAAATCCAACTAGATCTAGCACTTATATAAAACACTTTATCCAATGGCAGTAAAATACACATCCTTCTCTAGTGTACATGGGTCATTCGCCAAGATAGACCATGTCAGGTAACAAAACAATCCCAATAAATTTAAAGGATTGATATCATACAATGTATCTTGTCCAAAAACAAAGGAATGAAACTAGAATTCAATAGTAGACAATTCATATATATGTGGAAATTAAACAATGCAGTTTTAAACAACCCATAGATCAAGGAGGAAATTACAAGAAAAATAGAAAATACTTTATGTTCTAGTGTGACAGAGTTACTATGAAAAACTCTACAACCTGGTTAGTTTAAACAACAGTAATTTGGGAGCTAGAAGTCCAAAATGGAGATCTTGACAGACCATTCCATCTATTTTTATTTACATTATCATACATATAAACTAATTTGAAAAAGACATTGCTATGTGTGATAATGAAAATAAAAATATGTAGAAAAAGCTGAAAAATATGCAGAATACACCTATAACCATACTAAGTGAAAAAAATAGAGTTTTAAATGCTAGTGTTAGTAAAAGGAAGACTTTTATATTAAAAAACTTAAGTTTACCAAGTAAGAAATTAGGAAAATAATAGAATATAAGATGTAAAGTATTAGGAGTGAAATGATACAGATAAAAGCAAAAAATTAACAAAATAAAATCGGTAAACAATACTCAAAATTAGCACCACTAAAAACTATTTATTTGAAAAATATCAGTGAAATTATTAAATACCCGTCAAGACTGATCTAGAATAAAAGAGATCAAGAAAACATAGATGCCAAATTAAATACAAAAGAAAGGTAATCACTAAAGATTATACAAATATCAAGAGGATAATAAGAAATTAATATTTATGCCAATAAATGCAACCACTTAGATAAAATGGTCAAAATACCAAAATTCACAAAAAAATGAACAGAATTTGAATAGCTCTATGGCTTACAAAGTTGTTGAATTGTTCTTCAAAAATCTGTCTGCAAAGAAAATTTCAGGCACTGATAGTTTACAAGTAAATTCTATCAAGCATTCAAAAAAGAAATAGTAGTAATATTGCACAAACTCTTTCAAAAATAGAGGGGAATGATTAAACTATTTATGAAGTCAAACCATTTATGACCAAACTACTTTTATAAGGCCATTTATTTGACTCGGGGACATAGAACTGAAACCCTTGAAAATAAATTAGAATATGTACCCTAAATTATCAACATGGAGAAGTCAAATATAGATTATCTCCAGAATGCATGGTTGGTACCCTCAGCATCTAGGATTAAACGGATCTGATAAATTGGAAAAAAATACATTTATGAAAATTCTACAGCTAAAATTATAATTTGTGATGCAATGTTGAACACTTTCTCCTAAGAGTCACAGCAATGTAACTATGTCTGTTCTCACTATTTCTATTAAGTTTTGAACAGGAGGGTTTCACCAGTGCAATACAGCCAGAGAAAATGAAATAAGGACTGCAAAGGAGAACTTTCTGTTTCAATAAGTGTTATGACTGTTCACTTAGACCCTCTCATGTTATCTACAAAATAACTAATAAAATAATTACAGGACTTATAAAATTTATGCATGAAAAGTTAACTTGTCAAAGTTGTTAAAAGGGTGTTTGTTTCCTTTTTCTGTATGTGTCTCAAATTCTCAGTTCACTGCATACTCAAGATCTAATGGAAGACTACAAGAGGACTTAGGGAACAGTGAGACTATTTGATGGAAGAATAAAACACCATTTCTTAGTCATTGACCACAAAATTGTAATGTGATAAAGTGTAAAATATACCTGAGATACTGTTATAGTTTTTAGATGTTTTTATTTTCAGGTAAATTTGGTAATAATCCACATTCTAATTATTCTTCTGGACAGGATAGCAATTATTTGATGGTTGTGCCATAAAAGGGAGTGAGCCTATAATCTGTCCCAGACAGTATCTTGTTGAGTGAGGTGTTATATAGTGCATTGTGGGAACACAGGCTCAGGCAAAAGAGAGATTGTCAACCAATGACTGTTTTATTATTTACATGGCATAAAGGGCCCAAGAGAGCACAGGAAAAGATTCCATCCCCTTTGTAGCCTGTCTCCCAAGAGGCAAACTTCTGGGGTCAATGTCAGTGGATAATGACTACACAGGTCCAGTTTTGCATGAAGCTGTATGTTGACAGTTCATTATTTATTCAACCTTGGGGATGGGGTTAAGGGGGCTGTGCCATTGAGACTTTCTGCTTTGTTAAAACCTGGGACTGTTTGTCCTGGTTTTTGGTTCAAGATACGGTCAGGACTTTCCACTAGACCAAAGGGCACCACAATGTTGTGGAATGGAAATATATTGAAATATCTGTACATATACAAGCAATTCAGGAAAAGAGAAGGGGTTGTAGACAAGGACTGGGATGTGGCCAGTAGTGGTGCCCCTAGCATACGTAACTGAGAAGGTTAAGTCAAATCATGAGAACGACTCTCATTTGCAAACAAAAGTGAAGTACTCCTTACTTGATAACACCAAATGAGCAATAATAAGGAATACAGTAGAAAAACACATGAGTGACCTACTGCAGTAAAGAGAAGCAAACTTAAGATACTTAAAAAGAATGTGGTTTTAGAAACATACTGCCTAATAGTCACAGAGCCCCAAAGCAGGGAGAAACAAATAATTACAAATGAAAGCTAATACTAGGTTTGTGATTTACTGCCTGAAAATATTATTTCCCTACAAACATGGAAGGAGCTCAAAAAAGAAAAGAATTATGGAAGGAAAGTTTCTTTTTACTGTCATAAAATCTTATTTAAAATGTTTATTTGATGGTGTCTTGGCACTTTTGATCAGCAAGATATATATGTAATATCAGGGTAAATATCATAACATTAAGAAAATCATCTAGATTTTTGTCATCAAAAGTGCTTTCAATTTTACAAAAGTTATCCTAGACTTCCACTTCACTCAAGCAGGGATCTCAGCACCAATTACAAAATAGACAGCAAGCATAGCATGTTCATATGAAAAATATTTTAAACATTTTTCTAAAAGATCCATCTGGATGAATTAATTTGAATAGATAGAAGGCAGGTAAGTTGGCATCAATTAGTAAGAGCCTGAAATTCAATAATTAGAAAGATTTTAACTTTTTCTTGCAAGTACTACTAGACAATTAATTGGTACTGCTCTACCAGGAACCTCTTCCTATATTGGAGGAAAAGTTTGCTTAAGATTTTTGGCACAAAGGGACTGCAGGGAACAAATCTACCCAGCTAAAATTGCTTTGAAAAATAGACCAGAAATATTTCCAAACAGAAACATTTTGGTAGAAACTAAATCAATGTACTAGAGAATAGGTCCCACAGGGATATTATTTTCCATATAAGAACACTTGGTATTTAAAAGCAAGCAAACTATATTGCAGAATTACAATGGCATTCTGTGACAAAAGAAGCATAAATCATTAAAAGCATATACATTAAAAATGCATAAATTCCCTGGTCTAGTTTGCTAGCTGCTGGAATGCAACACACCAGGGATGAATTGACTTTCAATAAAAGGGGATTTATCTAGTTTACATATAATTCTTCAAAGGAAAGGTAGCTAAATTTCAACTGAGGTTCTTTCTTATGCAGAGAGGCACGGGGCAATCTCTTCTGGCCTTCTCTCCAGGCCTCTGGGTTTCAACAACCTTCCCTGGGGTGATTCTTTCTGCATCTCCAAAGACCTGGGCTGAGCTGTGAATGCTGAGATGAGGTATGCTGAGCTGCTTGGGCTGTGCTACATTGAGCTCTCTCCCTTAAGCCCCAGCCAATTAAATTAAACATCATTCATTGAAGCAGGCACACCTCCTAGTTGACTTCAGATGTAATCAGCCGCAAATGAGGTTCATGTGCCATTGGATCATGTCCACAGCAATAGAACTAGATGTCCTCACCTAGCCAAGTTGATACCGGAATCTAAGTACCACATTCCCCTTTGTGGTTTCATTCAAATCTATATAGGTAAGCTATTAATATGCTAAAATTCTTATTTAAAGAGAGTTTTAAATTTGAGGTTCAAGATCTAACAAACAAAATTGAAAGCATTAATTCTGAGAACACTTTTTTCTGAAAGTAAGTTAACTACTTAAGTCAACATACATAGACTTTTACCTCTCTTACTTATAAAATTTAATATAATTAGATATATTTCATGTGATGATGATAATACCTAAAGAAGGGCTGCATGTTCCTGAAAATTCATTTGACTCCACAGGCTTAGAATACTCACCTACATCTTTGTTTAGAAGCTATTTCATTCACAAAGAATGTTGACAATGTGAAAGAAACATTTTACAATATCTGACTGAGCCACAGGTCAAATTTTCTTGCTAATGCCATGACTTAGTGACCATTGGTGTCAACTAGTGAATCTTCAGTAGTAAAGAACATATGCATTATTTTTCACATGGGCAGACAGCGGGAATCAAACCCGGGTCTCTGGCATGGCAGGCAAGAACTCTACCACTGAGTCACTGTGGCCTGCCCTGTATTTTTTAACCCTTTGGTTTGTAAGTCATGAGTTAGCAATCTTTTTCATAAATTCCCAGCATGATAATTGTTCTTTATTCATGTACATTACTAATGTATATTTGAACATTAGAAATCAGGCTCATAAAGCATTTTTACATATATATTAACACATACTTTTGTTTTATTTTTAATGACATTCTTTCATACTATTAATATTTCTATATAATTTTTTTCTCATTTACCTTATTCCAGAGGTAAAATGAGTTACCTCTGGAATTCCAGAGGTAAAATGAGTTACCTCTGGAATAAGAGTTCTATATTAATATTCCTCTTTAGTGACAGCATAGAATTTCATATTTTTGTATTAAATGTGTTAAGCACTTCCATTCTTGTAGGTCTTTTGAGTGTTCCTGTTTTTTTCTTTCTTTTTTTTGGCATAGCAAAAAAAATTCCTTTGATCAACAAAAGGAATTGTTGATCAAATATAGGTGAATTTTGCATATTAATACATATGCTCTTTTTTGTTCTACTGGACAAATTCATAAATTTGCAGAAGTTCTTTGTTTACAATGGTTATTTTCTCTTTTGGTATTTTAAATATTAAACAACACAAGCTGTTCTCAGACTAAGTTAAGCAGAGAAGAAATTTATTATAGTACATTGGACAGCTTAGTAGATACTTGGGAGTGCTAAACAAAGAGGAAAATGCCTCAAATCATGTTACAGAATTATAATGAGTAAGGAAACCACTACTGACAAAACAAAAGAAGAGAGGGGTAACTTCCCCTTGCACATCATGTGACTAGCTTTGTAATGAAAGTTTGAAAGTGTGTTTTAGGATTATCTGATTGATGGCACTTAGGTCACATACATGTGTCATGGTTGCAAGTGAAACTGAACAGTATTTCAGTTGGTGTTGCTTAATATTAATAATCAGAAAAGATAAAATAACCATTGGAAGAGTGGCTGAGTGAGCAATGCAAAGAGGAAATGAAGGATCAGAAATTGAATAGAGGTTAGTTCATAAAGGTCTTAGTGGGCCATTGTGTATATTTTCTTAAAGTGAGGTGGAGAGCCAGTGGAAGGGTTTGAGCAGAGGAGTAGCCTTAGCTGACTCATTTAAAAATATATATATTCAGATGCCCATTTTGGAAACAGACCAAATGTTACAAGAAGGAAAGCAGGCAAGCAGGCTGATAGATTAGGAGATCAGTGTAATAATCTAAGTGAGGGAAGGAGTAGCTTGGGCTAGAGTAGCAGCTGTGGGTGTAGTGAGAATAACAAGGATTGTGGAGATAATTGGAAGGTAGAGCCAATATTACCTTAAATGAATAAAACATGGATTGTAAGAAAGGAAAAATGAGACAAGATTACTTCAAATTTTTGACCTGAACAAATGAAAGTCTATGGCTGCCATCAGTTGGGATAGTCTATGGCTAGATAAACTTTGGTTGCATGCTTGTAGAGGAAATTCAGGTTTTGGAACTTTTAATTTTGAAATGTATCCTGGACATTCAAGTGGAAATTCAAATAGGAGTCTGGAATTTAAAACGGTCAGAGATGGAGTTATAAATGTATGATTCATTAGATTCTAAATGGTGTTTGAAGTCATAATACCAAAAGTAAGAGCACGGATACAGAAGAGAAGAGGTTGAACAGGTTAGGTAGAAGCAGAGCAAATAGGAAAGGGAACTGAGAAACAGTGACCAGAAAGCAGAAGAAAAATCAAGGAGGTTTGATATCTAGCTTCAGGACAGGACGATTTTATGCAAATCTAGAACCTGTGCCCTTTCCTCATGACATAGTATTTGAAGTTTCTGGAAAATAATGTGTAATAACAAAAAATATACTCTGGCCCCAAGGTAGACAGTGCCACTGGGAGTTTAGTTGTAAGCTTTGGAGAATGCCAATGTAGAGGAAGTATGGCAAATGCTCACTATAGGTTAAGACTTCTAAGGTTTGGGACTGATTAATGGTTTAATGACATGGGAAATGTGATGACCAAGAAAAAAGCAGTTTTGAAGTCATGGGAATGAATCCATTGGCAGTTTAAGAAAAAATGAGAGGAAAGAATTAAGGATAGTGAAACTGAGTATTCTATCCAGGCATATTGCTGGAAGGAGAAGCAGAGAAATATAACAGCTTACTGGAAAAGGGGGGAACACATACACACACACACACATACACACACTTGCTCATAGTTACTATCCAAAGTAGTATGGGGACATGTATATGCATACATATCTATACATGCACACATGAATATTTCCACACAGCTATTTGTGTGTGTGTGTTTGTATATATATATATATATATCAGAATATGGATTTTTGCTGCTGGGAGTAATACAGTAGAGAAAAACACAATCAATTATGGAGGAGAGAAAGGGAAAAATTATGAGAACAATATTTTTTAGGCAATGAACGAGACTGGGATTTAAGTAACTCATGAAGGAATTGACTTCAGAGAGTGGTAAATATATTATACCTGTGGGAATAGGTGAGAAACAGATTATATGAGTAGAGATGCAAGAAAGACTGTAGAGATGGAGCTTGTGGCTATATTCATCTTTTAAGAGGCCAGCAGCAGAAAATAATGATGAGGAATGAGGTTGGGGAGTTGTTTTTGTGAGAATCCTTCTTGTAGCTGCTTATTGCTTTTACTACTGGAGCTAATGTCTTTTAAAATTTTTCACATACATCTTCTTGGAGAAGACTCTTTTATTGCTTCTCCTAGTGAATGTTTAATAGCTCTGGCCAAGATGAAATTAAGTAGAAAATACTCAGGTTTGGTAATCCTGTGTCCTGTCCCTTCAACTTACATTGACTGGTGACTATTTCTTTTGACTGTTCCTTCACAAATTTGTCTCTATGCTTTGGACAGTGACTCATGTTCCAAATCTGCTTTTCTCCCCCTTTTTAAGTGACCCATTATGTTTACATTTTAACTTTATTTATGTTGTAAGATATTCCCAAAACTATTTGCCAAATAGATATAAAGGAATTTTCACTTGGGTTTCACTGCTGTGGAACTCCAGGGCAAATATGTGGCTCAGACTCTCTGTCATCCTCAAAACCATGCACATTCTCATTTGCTGACAATGGCATTCAAACTGCATGGTGGCTACCACCACCCCTTCTAGACTCTGATGTCTTCTCTTGTGTCAATCCTGACACAAAAGGAATAGTTTTCACAGTTCTAGCAAATTTTCATATTCCTGTCCATCTTTGATTTGTATTTTCAGACCAATAGGGATAGTTGGATTAAATTAGCTATGAACCAACATATCTTACACTACTGGATGTGGGTCTATACAAAATTTCTTGTTTCCATTGCTTATATATAGTGATTAAACTTTCAGTTGAGTTTCTATATACTTTGGGCCTTAATCATTAAATATGCTCCTTTCCCATTTTAAACATTCTCACCTTTAATAAGCCAGTCAGAAGAAATATCTAAGGATGAATAATTGCTATTCACTCACTTCAAGTGGACATTTTGCGTATCCAAGTGTCCACGCTAATTTACATTGAGCCAAAATGACCAAAATTGAACCAAGAGAGCCAATATTTGTCAGTTGTCACACAGCATCACCATTGAGCTATGTAGTGTGTAAATATTTTTGTTCCTATGAACTTCCATTTTCTTGCCACTGCTTGATATTACCTAGCTTTAAAATTCCTGCCAATCTAGTGGAGGTAAATTGCTATGTGTAGTTTTATTTGTAATTTTTCTAAGTTATGAATTGCAGTCATATTTCTTCTCATTCTTATTTCCCCACATATTTCATTGGTTTAATTGATTTTTATCTTGAAACTTTGCAGGAGTTGGTTCTATACATAGTCTACATGATAATCTTTTCAGTTACATATTTTGAAAATATCTTATTTTTCTTTTAACTCAGGTTTTATTCTTTTTTAAAAACTGGAAGCTCTTATTGTCAAAGGAAAAACCATGCAATGGGTCAGCTTGAACAATGAGAATTTATTTGCTTATGGTTTTGAGACTAGAAGTTCATAATCAAGGCATTATCAAGGCAATGCTTTCTCCTCAAACACGGTATTCTAGGGATGACAGCCCATGATCCTTGGACCTTAACTTTTCTGCCACATGGCAGCTTCCTCAGCCTCTCCCTTATTTTCCTCATTTTGGGTCCCATTCTTTTCCTGGTTATGGCTCAGACATTAATCTCTGACTGATCCCTCTATGACTTTCTCTCCTTCTATCTGAATTTTATTCTACTTATAAATGACTCCAGTAATAACATTAAGGTCCATCCTGATTGGGTTGGGCCACACCTTAGCTGAAGTAATCATCAAAAGATCTACTTACCATGGGTACACATCCACAGGAATGGATCATGTTAAAGAATATTTCCCTGGGGTACATAGCTCCACACCATTATCACACCGTTTACTGATGAAAAAGCTTTTATTTTATGTACCACCTGCTTATACCTTTATCTCTTTATGTATGGAAATTTGTGATACATTTCTCCACCTAAATATTGTAAAAAGTTCTCTCATCTTATTAAATTTGTGATAGAGGATGCCAATCATTTGAAGGATGAAATGTAGAAATTGAGGTAGAGATACACTTTGTTTCAGAATTTAATGTAATGAATATTTTGGACTGCCTAAGAAAATGCCCTGTATTTAAAGTGTTGCAAATCTGGCCAATTGAGTTAAATTCATTTTGAGTATCTATAATAGATGCTTATCCTTGACTATGAGTAATATAAGTAAATAGCTTAAAGAAAATATGGCATCATTCCCTTCCATTTTCCTTTGATTTCAAATTGGAAATTGATTGAAGAGGAAGAGTAAGGCACAAAAAAACCTGACTGTTGTTACAATGGAGAGACCTCATATCAGATAATCATAGTGCTCCTTGTTAAATTAATCTAGCCTTACTAAAAACTAGTAAGGTGGATCTTGGGAGGTGGACCCTACTAAAATGACATTCAGATAATTTTTTGTAGGTAGAATGAAGAATCAAGATAAGAATGATGTTGGCAGTATAAAAGTTGAGAAACTGAATGATAAATATGAAGGACTAGAGATAATTCAGGAAATAGTAATTCAATGACATACACTTTAATAAAATTTAATTCAAATACAACTGATAGTAATAGCAAGAAGCAAAAATGGTGGAAAATCAAAAATATAGGGGGCAAATGTAGAGTAAAAATATATGACTCTCACTTGAGTCATAAAATTATGCTCTTGAGGCCAACAGACTAAAAAACTTTATTTTAAAATATAATAGACATATAATGCAGTGAACTATAGCAACTCATTTCAATACCTGAGAATCATTATGAAAGCAGAATTTAGCAGAGTTTTTTCCATTGTAAATGAAGGTTTTAGCTTCACCCTTACTTTGCAAAGTATTTCCTTTGCCACTTATGGGGCCCAAATACACACATTAAAATTAAATATTGCAAACCAGAATATTTTGTTAGCTAATCTAAATAACACAAAGATTACTCTTCAAGACACGAATCTGGTAGTCAGTTACTGTGTACAAGCAAGGGGAATATTGGACTGTTTATCTGGTAAAATCAATGGTTGGACACTGAAGAGAGGCATTTAAGAATGTATTTCAGTGTAAAAACCAGAATAAAAGCAGTGTTCTGCCTCTAAATATAAGTACCCTCATTCTGTGAGACACTCATGAAAACCTCTTCTCAAGATATGTCCACTGATTTCTAAAGAATAAGGAAAAATATTTGATAGGTAAGTAGCATGAACACGCTAGGGTGCATAAGTGCAGATATCAAAAGAAAAAGTTTCTAAATTGAGATGTTACCCATTTCTATTGCTGTTTGAGTATGTAACGATTCTTCCTCTTTTCTCCTCTGATATATTTATTTCAGGGCTCATAAAACTAATTGTTCCTTAGCCTTGTGATGAATTTGTTAAAATCCATGTTAGAAATGGTTAAAGGAAGAGAAAATAATAACGTGAACATTTTCAGCTTCAGTGGTTTTATGGAACAAAATAGAGAATCTCAAAGTTTCTGGTTTACATTTTCTTATAATAGACTCAAACTATGTCTGGTGACAACTGAATGTCAAAGGATTCCATGTGTTTATAAAATGTCAACATAGTAAGGATTTCAGTGAGACCAGTTATTTTCAATTAAATTATTCAACAGTTAAAATTGTACAAACTCCAATTCTTCCCAGCTATCATATAACATCATGAATTGAAGTAGAAAAGGGTAAGTTATTATATAAGAGTATAAAACTGATTATTTCTTATCACTCCTTCTATAGTAGAAGCAGTTTATACTTGTTATGTTACTTAATGTATAATGTTGGGCTATACTAATCAAAGCTTCTATCTTTTTGGAAAATTTTAATGCTATTTTAGATTCTAAATCTACTTGAATCCCTAGCTGGTCTGCAATGGAACTCAGGGCAAGGAAATCAATCGTATATGTATTAATTGATGCTTATGGTGTGAGATTTAGCCTGCAGATTAACTGAGGTTTCAATAAAATATACCCACAGCACAGACACATTGATACTTAACACAATTCTAGAAATTTCAATTACTTTAATATATGCAATCGAAGGTTGGGGTAATTATTTTTCCCTTACAAATAACATACTTATGCCAAAAGAGAAATAGATAAAGTGTTAATGTCAGATATATCTTATTCCTGTCTTCTTTCTCTCCCTATTTACCCCCTTCCTGCTCTCTCTTTCCTTCACTCCACCTCCTCCTCTCTGTTATTCATTAAAAATTATAGAGCATCCCCTATGTTCTATGTATGCCCTCCCAGTCATGACTAGGTGGCTGTAAACATGTTTTAATTGGACTGATATGCCTGCTTCAGCAAATTTTGGGGAAGAAAAGTTAAGATAGCTGTCAGAGAAGGGTAGCCACTAAAGAGGACTATCTTTAACTATTTTGCTGCCATAATTTTCCCATTAAAACTTTCCATTTTCCTGTTGAAATCATGCCTATAAACAGGGCCATTTACTAAAGAGATTGTGCATGGGAGACCAGGCTTCTGCACTAAATTTCCCTTCTACCAGCCTCCTGCAAAACTTGTAGCTTCTTCTGCACCAAGCTCTGCAGAGCTACTGCTTCCCTCCTGCCTATGTCGAGCTGCAAGGCAGCCAGAAACACTGAGCAGTTGTCATCTCACCTCCCATTCCTGCACCTTCCCCTTGTGGTTTTGTATCAGAGTGCTTCCCATAAGCTGCTGCCCTGTAAAAAGCCTTTTCTGGCAACTTTGGTATAACTAGAGTTATTTCCATCCTCATGGATAGAACAGGCTGACCCAACAGGTCACAGCCTCCTTTCCCAAACAATTTTATACTTTAGCTGCATGACACATTCTCTCATAGTTTAATTTCTGTCTTTTTAGTTTATTTTTATCCATTCTTCTTTTTTGTTTAATACTATTATTGAGGCATACAGCCATACATAAGAGTATATAAGAGTAAGGCTTAAATAATTTCCCAAACAGAATGCTCTTACAAAAACACAATGCAGATCAATAAATAGAGCATTACCAGCATGTCAGATTTTACCCTTGTAATCCCTTACAGTTACTGTTCCCCAAGGGTAGTTGCTGCCCTGACCTCTAACACCATCAATTAGTTTGGCCTGTTTTTGCACTTAACATAAATAGATCTTATAGTTTGGACTTTGTGACTGGCTTCTTTTGTTCATCATAACAGATCTAATGGGAATTAATGTGTGTGAGTGTGTATGGCAATAGTTCATTCATTCTCTTACTTCCATGGTATGAATATTCAAAAATTATTTATCTACTGATGGACATGCAAGTTTTTCCAAAATGCTCCTCTA
This sequence comes from Tamandua tetradactyla, assembly GCF_023851605.1. NCBI lineage: Eukaryota > Metazoa > Chordata > Mammalia > Pilosa > Myrmecophagidae > Tamandua > Tamandua tetradactyla. Next base: position 5,896,321 of record NC_135354.1, read on the forward strand.
TTATGAAGAAAACTGTTATGAACATTATTGTACCAGTCTTTTGGGAACATACACAGACTTTTATGTTGTTCTGTTCATTCACTGACTATTGCTGTTCCCAGCATTCTGTCTTCAGTCACCTTCAATCCTCAAGCCCCTCATTTTGGTACAGTTCTCAACCACAAAAATTTGCTTCTTTACTACTTAAAGCCTAGAGATTCCCAGAGCCACAGATAGAATCAGAGAACTTCTTCTGAACCATTAACAGGCACTTGAAATCTTTAATTATCATTCCTCTTAGGTCAACTTTTCTTTCTATATTACCTACTCAGATTAATGCATACAGACAGTATGGTAAAGTCACTTAGAATCTTTTTTTCTTTCTTCTTCTCCATCTGGTTAACAAATTCATCAATTCTACTTCATCAAGAACTCTTGTACCTAGCCATTCTTTTTTACATTTTCTAGCACTGTCTTAATTTCTATCTTCATGTTCACTGAGTTTGTTTGTAAAACTAATTTTATTACAGCAATGTTGATGTGTAGTGATCCAGAGAAGATGATTTGTTAAAAATTAGGAATTATGTTTCAAGATAGACATCCCTATTCTCATACAAACTCTTGGAGCAATCCCTATTGTACCTGTAAAAAACAGGTCCAAAAATGGATGAATTGAATTTTAATTGCAAAACTGAAAAATAATAAGCAACAAGAAGTTTTTGAAGAAAATCAGAAACCCGGTTTTTTTTTTGTATGGGTAATGGAGGAGAAATTCTTAAACACTTAATGCCCTGTCCCCTGCTCCTCCCAGATCAAATTGAGAGCAAAAGAGTTCTCAATGACAGCAAGAAAAAATGGTCCAGCTAGGTAATGACTGATAAACACATCTTCACTTGAGTTAAAAAATATCTTGTCCTTAGAAGACACTAATCCAGAAGATCACAGTTTGTAGATAGAATTGAATAGGTGTCTTGAATGTTATTAAAAGCAAGCTAGAAATGAAATATCATCAAATATTGAGGAGTAGAGTTCCATGATCGTTGCAAAATGACTTTGTTGAAGATTGTATATATCTGAGGAGAAAATGTTGTCATTAAAACATAATGAAAAAATCAAATTTTCAGGGTCTCTGGTAATTTGTTCTAGGTCTCTTTTTCTCTATGATGAGGGCATACATATATTCTTTGGGTTAATTTGTATTTCTCCTAGTAGTAAAACAATGCATATATTTCCTCACTGTTAAAGGATCATATCAAATCTTACTCTAGTAGATCTGGCTTTGCCTTTATCTCAAAATATCTCCTTTTCGTTTCCAGCTAAATCAAATTTTGGATATCTTAAATAAAAATACCACTTATTATTTCAGAACCCATGGCCTTGGTTCACAAGGTTTACTTTTCCTAGATAGATCTGGAAACTCCTGATTCTTCTTTTAGATCCAACTCCAGGAACTCCACATTTTTGAAAGCATCTCTGACCTTCTCAAACAGGTTTTTATTGTTGCAATTTTTCATACTGCAGTTTTTGTTCTTCAATTTTAGTGTTTTCAGGAGATATTGTTTTTATTTTTAAAACTAAACGTTTACTAGCCCCATTGCCAGATTTTTTCAGTATATTCATTTTTAACAAACACTGAATACTTGGATATCTGGGAACCACACATTGAGATGTTTGTCCTTTCTATTGTTAGTTTTCACATTCAGCTTTCCTTGCAAACTCGGATTTCTTAAGTGCAAGGAGTGGCAAGGGGTATGCATGGAATAGTTGATGGTTATCTATTTATCAAACACTTGCATAGAACTTGATGTAGTATAATCATAAGCCAATTATAAATATCAAACTAGTATGTATCTCACTATATACCTATAAAGGTGATACTATTATTAATTCCAATTCTCAGATGAGAAAACTTAAGAACAGGGAATTTAGCAATTTTTTCAGTTTCTGATAGAAAATGGTGTAGCAGTAAAATGAATGCAAGCAGTATGGTTTCAGATTAAATGGTCTTAATCATTATACAGCACTTTTCAATATCTTTGTATAGTTTTATTGTTGTGTAATAAAATAAATATGAAAATATAAAAACACAGACATAGGTATTAATTCAAATGCACAGCCTGATAAATTAACAAGTAAGTGAACCCTTGTAAAGATCACTTATGTAAGAAATAGAAAATGAAAAATATCCTAGGAAATTCCTTCTTGCCCTCACACTGTCACTACTCTCCTCCTCCCCATTATGCTGACATTTATTGATATGTATTAATTTAGCCCTTTTAAAACTTGGTACAAGTACAATAGTATATTATGTATTATTTTACATCTACTTCTTCCAACAGATTTGTGAGATTCATCTGTGCTGGTTTTGGAGGAGTAATTCATTTATTCCTGTTCTTGTATAATATTCCATTGTGTAAAAATAAGACTAACTCTTCATTCAATTATATTTTATTTTTAAACTTCTTTTATTGTATAGTACAACGTATATACAAAGCAAAGAAATAAAAAAGCAATAGTTTTAAAATCAGTCTTCAGCAAGTGGTTACAGGACAGATCCCAGAGTTTGCCATGAGCTACCATATGATCCTCTCATATTTTTCCTTCTAGCTGCTCCAGGACATAGGAGGCTGGAGGGCTTAAATACTTTTTTAATCATCACAATTGACTTTTTCTTCCTTCTTTTTTTGTGAACAACAACATATATACAAAAAAGCTATAAATTTTGAAGCACAGTACCACAATTATTTGTAGAACATATTTCAGACTTTGACATGGGTTACAATTTCACAATTTTAGGTTTTTACTTTTAGATGCTCTAAAATACTGGAAACTAAAAGAGAAATCAATTTAGTGACTCAGCATTCATATTATTTTGCTAAATCTTATATTCTCTGTATAATTCCACCATCAAGAGGGATGATCTTTTCCATCCTTCCCTTTAGGGGTGTTTGGGCTATGGCAATTCTAGATTCCTCAGATTGGAAGAGTCTGCCACTGATATGGGGTAGGGAGATGGAACGATCTGATGTTCTGGAGAGGCTGGGTTAGGTTTCAGAACTTATCTTGACCAGGGACCCATTTGGAGGTTATAGGCTTCTGGCAAGTTACTCTAGTGCCTGGAACCCTTATGAAACCTTATAAATTGCCCTAAGTGTTTTTTAGAATTGGCTGGAATTGTCCTGGTTGGAGGTTAGCAGGTTATGATAGGTAGCAAGGTCTGCCTGAACCTTGGGTAAGAGCAACCTCCAGAGTAGCCTCTCGACTCAATTTGAACCTTCTCTTCCACTGATACTTTATTAATTACACTTCTTCTCCCCTATTTGGTCAGGATGTAATTGCTCATCCCATGATGCCTGGTCTCCTACATCACCAAGCAGACTTTCACCCCTGAATGTCATGAATTGCCTGGAGGGAGGGCAATGATTTCACTTGTGGAGTTGAGCTTAGAGAAACTAAGGCCACATCTGAGCAACAAAAGAGGTCTTCCAAAAGTCACTCTTAGGCATGCCTGTGGTAGGCTAAGCCTCTATGCTACCTCTATACTCTTCACAAGAGTAAGCCTCATATTTGAGGGCATGGCTATTCATTCAATTTTGATACAAATTTAGCTAGTTTTGAGCTAATAGAAATAGTGCTTTTAAGAACATTTCATATATACATTTTGGTGGACATATATGAGCATGTAACATTTCTGTTCATAATATATATACACATACATATATACACACATACATATTATACACATACATACACATATATACATATATATAAATGTATACATATACATTCACACACACGTGTGTGTGTGTGTTTGCATGTATGTATGATGAAATTACTAGGCCATGGAGTAGTAAGTACATGATCAAATTTATAAGATTTAGCTAAACATTTTTTCAAAGTCATAGCAATTTAAACCCCCTTCATTATTGTATGAAAATTCCATGTGTGAAAATTAAATTGGTAATCGTTGCTACACTTTGCTTTTTAATATTTCCTGTTAGTATTCATAGAGTGGTGTTTTGTGTTGTAATTTGCATTTACGTGATTGTAAAAAGCAGCCTGACTTTTCAAATTTTTTCCATTTATTGTTTTAGATACTTATCTGCTCTGCTTTGTAGAGTACCTTTCCAGGGCCTTTTTTCACTTTTTAATTTGTTTGCATGCTTGTTTCCCTGTCTTACCTTTATTTACTCGATTTTAAAAAATGTCTTCTGGATAAGAAATATATTTAATATATATTTTGCAAAATTCGTTTCCCATTCCATGTCTTGTCTTTTCACTCTTTTTTGAGATATCTTGATCAAACAAATTTTTTGTGTGTGATCCAATTAATCAATCTTATTCTTTTCTGGTCACTGTTTTTGTGTCTTTTTTTTTCTTTTTTCCCATTTCAGCATCATAAGAAGTATCCTCCATATCATTTCATAAAAAGTGTATTGTTTTAGTTAATACATTTAAATCTACAATGCATTGAATATTTTTTGTTTTCAATGGTTTATGGCAGGATGCTAATATCCATGGCTTTATTATTATTTTTTAATTGTGTGGATAAATGTCACACAATTTATTGAAAAGAAAATCTTTTTCCAGTCCACCAAAGCATCATTTTACATAATTCAGGTAAAATTACATGTTTGCAGGTCTATTGGTGACTCTCTATATTGTTTCTGTGAACTAGCTGTACTTGCAACTTCACCATGACATCATAATTAATGACATTTTATAAAAATCTTGATATCTTGCAAGCTTTTGGATTTTGTTATTATTCAAATTTGTATTGCTTTGCATTTTCATGTAAATTTTACAATCGGATTGCACATTACCACCAAAAATTAAACAGGCAAACTATGCTACTACCAGTATTGCAATTTGCAGTCTATTGCAGCTACAGATAAATCTGGGGAAAATAATTATCTTTAAAATAGTAAATCCCTCTTCCAATCAATCAACATGATATAGGAACAAGGTTTCTCTCCAATTCTGATAATTTCCTTTGATTTTCTCAATAATATTTTATAATTTTCATTACAAAGTGTTTGTATATGTTGTTAGAATTTTTTTAGGAATTCAATGTTTCTTAATGATAAAAATAAAGGAAAAGTTGAAATTTCATATTTTATTTATGGTCCTCTACATTTGTTAGGGCTTAAATTATAAATTCATTTTCTTTAATAGAGGAAAGACTCTTCAGATAAGCTAGAAATGTGTTATTTCATCAAAATATTTTTAAAAAATTAAAAAGTATACACTACATTCCCTCTTTGTTTCTCTCCACCATTCTCTCCCACTCTCTCTCTCTTTCATGTCTGTAGGATCTGTACTCATTTCCTACTAATTTCTAGTTTCATGACATTGTTTTAGAAAAATATGCTGGAGCTGAGGTTAATCCTTTGAAAAATGCTGACACTTGTTTCTTGGCCCAATATGTATTCAATTTTGAAAAATATTCCAAGTGTCCTAGAATAATGTTTGATTATTGTTGTCTGCAATGCTTTATTTACATCAAGCTATTTAACCACATTGCTTCAATTTTCTATATTATTAATATTTTATAGTTTCCTACCAATTATTGAAAAACAAATATTGAATTCTTCCACAATAATTGATGATTTCTTTTGTTTCATTTATATCTGTCAGTTGTGAGTGTACATATATATTCTTGAGAAAATTATCAAGAAATTATATATTTATTTATATATATATATATATACAAAAAAATTTCTCATGAATTTATCCTTTTGTCTTTGTGGTGTATCCTTTATTCTAGAAATATTCCTTGGCTTAAAAATTGCATATTCCACTACTTATCTAGTTACACAAAGTTTCATTTAGTTAGTGTTTGCAGTGATTATATTTTCCATCCTTTTTCTTTCAAACATTATTCAATTTATAGTTAAGGTGTGTTTCTTTTGGAAGTGGCTTACAGTATATTTTTCTAACTAGAGTAGCAATCTTTGCTTTATAATCAGAGAATATTATCCATTTATGTACAATGCAATTACAGATAGAATTGAATTTATATCTGCCATCTTAAAATTTGATTTTGACTTCCCCCAATTGTTAAAAAAAGCAATTCAAATTTTGTAGATGAAATGACTTATAGAAAGCAAGTATATGACTCATCAAGTAAAAGTGCTTGCAGCAATTTATAGTGAGCATTCTAGCCTTCTTTCTTAAAAATCTTAAGGTACAAATATTTTATCAGCAAGTTAAAAATGAAATTCTGGTATTAGACTGCTATTTTATCCAAAAGGAATTCAACATTCTCTAGAGAAACAGAACCAACAGAAGAGATCTGTAAATATGAAATTTATAAAGGTGTCTCATGCAAAATCCATAGGGCAGGTTATAATGCTGGTGGTCCCAATGAATGGTTTGGATGAACTCGACAGGATAGGTTCACTGGATGAAGAAGCAATGAAAGAGTCTCTCTTCTTTCTTAAAAGCCTTCAACTGATTGAATATCTAATTGTGGGAGGCATTCCATGTAAACAGCCACAGATGTAATCAACTGACATTTAATACACCAGCTTTCTGATTTATCAATCAGCCATAAAATATCCACAAAATATCCTTGCAGCAATGGTCAGGCAAGTGCTTGCCTGACCAGACAATTGGGCATAATGATTTGGCCAAGCTGACAGCAGAACCCAACCATCACACATACATTCCCTTGTACAGAATACTTCAACCCTAATTTCTCCAGACATTCTCAACAGATTTCTAAAATTATATGGCAGATTAAATGCAGGGGTAATTTTATATCCTGGGAAATGCTCTTCCTTGGAAAAGGTTTTCTTTGGAATGATGTATAGTCATCACACTTAAAGAAAATTATAACAAGATATCTACTATGAAGGTAAAAGTGATGCTAGTAATTATCTCAATGGTAGAGTGATTATTTTTCTTCAATATAACTAAGTGGAATACTAACTTAAAGTAAGGAGAGCTTACTATCCTCTAACTTCAAAACAAATAACTTACTTTAATTTCCTTATATCATTTCGAAATTCAGGCATCTCCTTGAATGTGAGCAGAAATTGATACAATATACAAAAAGGCACCAAATGTACCTTCTTCCATCTTCCAATAGAAATGAGCCAGCATTTTAATAAATTTCTTTCCATGTCCTATGGTTTATTTATAGAAAAATCTGCATGTGATTTTAGGGAAAGGGACCTCAATTTTTTATTCCAGATTTTCTCTGAGTTTGTTTCCAATTTATGTTGTAAGGTTTCTTTTTAAAGATTAATGACATTTAATATATGCAGGTATTAGAGAACTTATTGTTATAATTCATGTGAAGTACATAGTGTTTAGTAGGTGCAAAGATATGTGATTTTAAAAGAAATGCTCCAAACAACAAATAAAAGAATAATACTAAATAAAATCATGGATTACAGCATTTATGATACCCATACCAATTAATTTAAATAATATTATTTGTGAATTGATGGTATAAAATATTTGGCATGTAATAATGTAACTGAGTTCAATTAAATATGCTGTTTGAAGCTTATTTCCATTGTTTTTTCATCATATATTGTAAATCAAAACATCCCTGTAAGCCCTTTGTATGCTGTGTAACTTTTTCAAAATGTATATACAAGAGTATCTCAAATTACCTCAAAGAAGCCAGTGTATTTCATGTGTGATTTTAGCTTTAGAATACATATATTTGAAATGTTTCACAACAAGTATATTTTCAGGAATTATATCTTTAAATGATGATGCTAAAGTGTCAGGAATTATATAATTGCATAGTGCTTATCATTTTTAATTACTTAAAGCCAACTTATGTCCTAATAACAAAAGAGAAATGCTACTTTATGAATGCTAGTATAAGCTCCAATATGGGACTTATCTCAAGATACAATTGGCCTTTATGTTTTAAAACTGTCCCCTTCTCCTAAAAGTTCTTGGTTCTATCTCAGGAGTACCTTAGAGAAAACTAGTGGCTGTAGTAAGTTTCTATTAAAATTAAAGGGGTGGTGGTGTGGATACAATATCAATGAAAGCTGTTTTGCTTTGTTTTATTTTTCCCCACCATATGTTTACATCTATACCCAAATACATGTGAAGAAAATCTTTCCTTCTTCTCAAAATTTCTAAGTGCTGCAAATGCTCTGCACCTACCAAACAATAACACTTCCTTTCTTTTTCCCTTCCCCCCTGCCTGTGGAAACCTCTATCTACTTTCTGTATCTACAAATTTGGTATTTTTCTAGATATTTCTCATATTTGCTATATAAATGGAAACAGACAGAGAGAGGGAGATGTTACATAAGTGAAATTATACAGTATTTATTTTAATTTTCATGGCTCATCCATGGTATAGCATGTATCAGAACTTCATTCTTTTTTATAGCTGAATATTCCATGGTATGCATGTACTAGATTTAGTTTCTCTATTCATCTTTTGACAGCCACTTGGTTTCTTTCCACCTTTTTGGTTATTGTGAAAAATGTTGCTAAGAACATTGGTATACAAACACTTGTTTGAGGGTTAGCTTCCAGTTCCACTGAGTATATACCAAAGAGAGCAATTATGTGTTCCATGGTAATTTTATATTTAACTTTTTGAGGAACCACCATAATGCTTTCTACAGTGGCTGTACCATTTTACATTCCAACCAGAACTCTACCAGAGTTCTAATTTCTCTGCATCCTTTTCTCCACTAGTTTCCTTTCTTAATCACAGCTATCTCTTTTTTCAAATAGTATCTCATTGTGGTTTTGATTTGCATTTCCCTGATGGTTAATGATGTTGACCATCTTTTCATATGCTTACTGATCATTTGTATACCTTATTTGGATAAATGTCTGTTCAAATCCTTTGCCCATATTTAATTGGGTCATTTGTATTTTTGTGGTTGGATTATAGGAATTCTTTTCATATTTTGGATATTAAGTGTTCATCAAATATATTATTTGCAGCTTTATCTCCCATTCTGTAGATCAACTTTTCACTTTCTTGATAATGTCCTTTATTTCAGAAGAGTTTTTAATTTTGATGCAAACTTTTCTGTTATTTCTTTTTGCTTTCATGCTTTTGGTGTCATATCTAATAATCCATTATTAATCCAAAGTTATGAAGATTTACTTCTATGTAAATATTGCATATTATTAGCTCTTACATTTAGGTCCTTAATCTGAGTTAATTTTTGCTGTGTCCTCTTTTTCCTCCCCGGGTTGACATGGTTCCCTGGAAGGAAGGGCGGTGGCAAGGCCTTCAATGCCCCAAAAGAGGACGAGGCATAAAATGGTGTAATAGAAAAATACTGGGGTTAATGACACTAATTGTGTGTTCCTTGTTGTTGATTGTGCTCCAAGCATTATATCAAAACAACCCCATTAAGCAAGTCATGCTGCAGTGCCCACTCCAGAAAGGGAACAGGAGGAGGGCCCCTCTTCCTCTGCAGTGGAAGAACCCGTGATCTTACCCCCAGGACAATATAGATAAAAATCTTGTGCCTGGAATGGAAGATTTATCTCTCTCTTCTACCCCACAGGCTCAATCTACCAGACAAGCTAGTCTGCCCACTTAGGGGCAAATAAAAAAGCTTACTGCTGATGCAGAAATGGTAGTCCTAGTAACCGGAAAAACTCCTACTCCTATTCACCTGTTTCTGGCTATGATTGCACTTCTTTCCTGTCAGGTATCTGGTTCTTCTGTAAATAAATCATATTAGGCTTATATACATAACCCACCAATTTTCCACCCCACTGCGTGGGGGAATAAAAACTTAAAGGTCTTTACTAATAATACCAATCTTATAGAAGGACTCCCTAGTTCACTTATTCCTTTTAAAAGTACTGATAATGTTAATTTTACCGGATATGCTGAAGAAGCCCCGCTATGCTTTGTAACAACCGGGACTCCTCCTCCTGGCTGTTTGCCTATCAATTATTGGTCATATTATACTGATTCCCCAAGTCATAAAGGAACTAAAAGAAGCATCTGGGGGCTCAACATGGTTTCTCTTGGGTACCATACCTACAGTGAAAGTTATGTAAACCTTTCCTCAAATTTTAACTCTTTGATTGAATCTTGTACAGAAAAATATCCTGAAAAGGACATCTATTAGAAAAATATTCACTCTACAGGCTATCCCCAATGGCTTGTGTGGCTTTTTGCATAAACCAAACATATATCACCCTGTAAAAAGTAACCTTACTATTTATGATTTTTCAGTCTCCTCACCTAATTATAATTATACTGCATATATTATAAATAATACAAACAAATATACTTATAACAAGAGTCTACCTACAAATCTGGAACCCCTTACACGGTGGTTCACCCCAGGATTAATGACCCCCATTTATCAAAATAGTGCTTCATCCCATAATCGAACTGGTTTATATAATAACTTATTTCATCTGCTTGCTGCTACTAATATGGTGTTGTTATATTGCACATCTAGTTCAACCCCTGTTCCTTACGGCATTCGTGCATGTATAAATGCACCTTATGCTATTCTAATAGGAAAAACTCACATATTTAATATCACACAGATGAATAATGCCTATCGTATCATGTGCACTAACTGTCTCCTTACTAATTGTATTAATTCTGGCTTGCCAAAATTTATACTACTTTTCTTATTGTGCATCAATCTTCTTATGTCTTATTACCTGTTAAGTTAAATGAACCATGGTTTAATGATATTGGCTATCAAGTTATGGAAAGGCTGAACAACTTAATGAAACCTAAGCATTTTGTAGCTACGTTAATTTTAGGAATTACCACTCTAATTGGCATTATTGCTTCTTTAGCTATATCAACTACAGCCCTCATTCAAAATCAACAAACCACTCATCATGTAAATACTCTAACTCATAATATTTCTTTAGCTTTAACCCTACAAGAAAAATTAGATAAAAACTTAAATACTAAAATAAACACCTTAAAAGATACAGCTATTTATTTAGGAAACCAGATTCAAAATCTAAAAGCCCAACTTACCACCCGGTGTCATGTTAATTATAAATAAATATGTATTACCCCAGCGCCCTATAATGAAACAGAGCAGTCATGGAAAAAATTAAAAACCCATTTACAAAGAATATGGCATAACACTCAACTAGCACAAGATATTCTAGCTTTACAACAACAAATAACTGATATATGTAAAGCACATATAACAGAACATGAAACCCTAGCAAATAATCTTTGGTCCTCCTTACAAAATCTCAACCCAATTATTAAATGGCCCAATGTAATAAACTTCATCCTTACTGTGATTATAATATTAATTATTATTTTTTGTTTTCCCACAGAAATCAAAACCATAAAGGTATCTATCAAGCAAATCAAGAAAGTCCAGCAAAAAATTTTTAAAAATAAAGGGGAAAATGCTGCATCCTCTTTTTCCTCCCCAGTTTGACATGTTTCCCTAGAAGGAAGGGCGATGGCAAGGCCTTCAACACCCCAAAAGAGGATGAGGCATAAAATGGTGTAATAGAAAAATACTGGGATTACCAGCATTAATTGTGTGTTCCTTGTTGCTGGTTGTGCTCCAAGTATTATATCAAAACACGCCCATTAAGCAAGTCATGCTGCAGATGCAGCAGGCAGAAGTGCTTTTAGAACAAGTCACAGAAAAATACCCCATAGAGATTACAATTAAAAAACCCTGCATTGAGCCATCCTGGAAATTTACTCCCCCACCATGGCGCCGGTCTATTGCTATGAAACAATCAAAAATCTAAGTAGACAATGTAATCTTTTAATAAAACAAGCTAACCTTTAACCAGATTAAAATAGATCTTAACATATTGCCTCACCTGTAAAATAATAGGAAAAGAAAGTCTAAACTCAAAAAACTGCAAACACAATGTCTGCACTTTAAGCCAATATCTTGCTGCTATTGAAATCTTATGTAAATGTTCCTAAGAAAATCAAAACGTGTACTTTTGCTTTGCTTCCCTGAACCTGTAACTTTACCTAAAATGTAAGCCATGACACAACCATGATCCTGTGATACCTGTTTTCTTGCCAAGAATAAGGGTATAAAATCAGTTAAACAAAAATAAATCTAAGCAACTCTTCTCAGAGCACTCTAAGCTATCTCTTAGTGTTCTTCTCGCACCGACAACCCTCCACACCTTCAAGCCCATTCCCTCTGTTGCGGCTGGACTGCAGCAAATTTTTATATATGATGTGGTATGCAACTCCATTGTTTTACATTTTGATATCTAAGTTTTCTCAGCACTATTTATTAAAAAGACTGTTCTTTACCCATTGCATGTACTTCACACCCTTGTTGAAAATCGATTGTCCATAGGTTTGTGGATCTACTTCTGGATTCTCATCTCTTTTCTATTGGTTTTTAGGCTATCTTTATTCTAGTACTACACTGTTCTTACTATTGTATTTTTGTATTAAGTTTTGTATTATTCTTTCTCAAAATATATTTGACTTTATTCAGGTCTTCTTGAAATTCCATATGAATTTGAGTTTTCCATTTCTGCAAAAGGCTATTAAGTTATATCTAATTATGATTCAAAAGCAAACTTATTAAAGACCAAAGAAAAATATTTTTTCATTATTTTCAAAACAGTATAAAGAGACACATTAGCTCAAAAATCATGTGCTATCTGAAGCCTTCCCCATAATACCAGTCTGTGATGTGCTAGGACCATAGGCTGTGTTGAGCTATATTACATTATAATGATTTGATCATATAACTATCTTTCTTAATTCATTTTGAATTTTGTGAATCTTTAGTGAAAGCCACTGAATTTTACATAGCATTACACAAAATGAATGTTGGCTCAACTATATTATTACAATAAAGACTTGAGAAAATGTATGTTTTGGCAATATTTACAGATAAAAATCTTAGGAATCTAAAAATACGACTAACAAAAATACATTTTAGACATATTCAAAATATCTTAAGAAATATATCAGATATTCTTTAATGATACATCAATTTTTGACACAAAATATTTAATCAATGTTTACTTTGGAAAACTTGGAAAGTAAAATATGAAGACATTTGAAATATCCAGTCTCCCAGTCTAGGAACAGGTACACTTGCAATTTTCTTAGACTACCCTCTCATCTATTGTGATATAAACAAATGAGAACATAGTGCATGATCAATTATGTCTTTTACTAATTTATAATTTGAATGTAGTTTCTCATGTTATTCAAAATTTCTTTCATATACACCATTTGAAATGTCTAGAATAATGACAGTCCATGATGAACATTGATAGCACAAATTAGTGAGCTTTCAGATTGTTTCCTAGATTTTTATATTAGTAATAATTCAGAAATGACTGTTTGGAGTATAAAACTTCATTCACTTAGGATCATCATTTTAAGATAGATGCCACTAAAAAATGATTACATTTAAGGGTTTGGTTTTTATTGGCAGACTGTTTTCCACAGAGGATTTAAAAATTAACTGCCTTATGTTTTACTATTATGGCACATTCTTTAATGGATTTTATTTTTAATATTGTCTAATGTAATCATGCAAAAATATTGTCTAGGATGTTGCTATCATCCAAGTGTCCAGGGTGACTTTCTGCCACATCTGTGTGGAAAAGCTAGATGGACAAGGAGAAAGAAAGTAAATTCCTTTCTCTTTTTAAATTTCATGACAAAGAATTTGTTCACATTATCTCTTCTCACATCACAGTAAGAAGTGACCAGAATTTTCCCAGCTGGATGTACTTGGCTGCAATATAGACAGAAAAAATATATATTCTTTAAATTAAATAACCATGTGTGTAAATAAGTATTTCATTACTATGAAAGGCATAGAGAATGGGTATTGGTGTGAAACCACCTGCCTCTGCATTTTCCATTTCTAGCAATCCATTCCTAATAGAGAAGACATGCAAATCCCCTAATATTTCTTCTCCTTTTAGCAATACAAGTGTCAGTTAGGCATTTGGTTTCTTAGAAAATATATTCTCCAGTCTGTAGCTATGTTGGCCATTTGACTATATAGTGGCCAATGCGATATGAGAGAAGTAAAACATGAAGTTTTGGTTTGTGTTATTAATATTATTTGATATTACTTCCTTCTCTCCTATGAATATCTTACACACACACCTAGTGCATTAAGTAGGATGAGAAAATTAATGAGATTTTCTAAATACTATCATAACCATGGGTAACTTACTTTAGAAATGTCAATACTAATTAATCATGAGTTGGTCTATTTGTGGTTTGTCTCCATATGTGATTATGTGAGTTCTCCTTTGTTTTTCATTTCCTATCAACTTCTGACATGTTTCTCAATTTCTTCTTGGGGTTAGTAATGCTTAATTGAAAGATTGGGGGAGAATTCTAATAACACACATTGTGTTTAACTAATGCAAACATTTACCTATTAGAGAGTCTGTATTCTGTAAAAAAAATTGTAAATTATATGAAGATGATCAAAACTCTATTGCACAGTGGCCATGGCAGCTCACTGATCTACAATTTTCCTAGATTCTAGCAGTGAGCTGACATGTTGGGACATTGACTGAGTAGCTCAATGAAAGAAGCACCTTTGCTGTTATTATCTGATTGGTATGAGATTTCCCTAGCTGATCTTCAAGTGTTCAGAGGGTCACTTCATCTGCCAGTGAATCCCTTTGCCCCAAGGAAATTGAGGTACTCCCACCTTCCTCCCAGTCTAGGCTGTACATATGTAAACCAAAGTGACTTTCCTCCACCAGAGTTGCTCTTACATCCAGCTCTTACAACCCATCCTGCCCGTTGATGGAATAAATTGCAGCTCAGATTATACCCTGTGCCTTCTGCTACTTTTCTCTCATAAATTGCTCTCATTACTGTAGATAACAAATTGAGTGACCATGCAATCTGTACAATATTAAGTTCACAGTCTTTTCATCACATTAAAAGAATAATTTGCATATTGTTTCTAAATGCATGATAGGTAGATATATTCTGAGGAAATATTACTATTTACTTTATACATGATTACAGTTAATTTCAGAATGGGTATGTGCAAGTATGCAAAATGTTTCCTTCACATTTCAGATGTAACTGGAAAATCCCCCCAATGGATAAGTACCCTTATGTTGCTGGTCCCAGAACTGATTATTATATATACCAATCTGGTAATACAATATAAAATTATCTTTTTCTTGCTTCTTATGGAAGCTAACATATTTTCTTTATCATGTGGATAGCTATATAAAATTTAATGTATGCCAATTGAAGAAGGAAAGTCTCTTTGGCATAATTGGACGAAATTTAAGACATTACCTAGTGTCTTGCCTTTGGGTATTTATATCTGACAGCTAATGACCAAGGAATGCTAGAAGAAAACTTTATATATCCTAGATTTTTATCAATCTTCGGAAGTATTAACATTGGTTCTAATAACTGATTTATCTTTATCATGTGTCATTTCTGGCAAATCACATACACAATTTCTGAGCTGCAGCTTCTTGATCTGATAAATCAGTCTAGTTATGCCTACTTTGGAGGTTGTTTTAGGAAGTATATGAATTAATATGAACACTGTTAGTGCAATGCCTGTCACAAAAACCAAAAAACTGATTGATTTATTGACTAATAATTTCTGAATGACAAGTGATTCTTGTAGTTATATTTGTAGTGTTTCTCATACTTTGAAATAGCTTCAAAGAATACAAACACATTTGGTGCATAAGAGAACATTTTAGAAATACTGTTGATCTTTGATAGCAAATTCTTTCTGATTCAAGTATATAGCTCAAATGTAGTTTTATTCTACAACCTTACAAAGCAAGCTAAGGAAACAAGCAACCATATTACTAATGGAAATTTTTTAAAAATCAAGAAAGCAACAATTCTTCAAACAGCACACACCTCATTTGCTTATTTTGGGAGCCCTCTGATAAGACCTGACAAAAAACAAAAAACACTAACAAAAAATCAATCTAATTTAGAATAAATATTTCTGAATACATGTAGGAACTCTTTTTAAAAAATCCCTACCTTTTCTCACAAAACAGAAAAGTTGAAAATGAAAATAGCAACTTTTGGTTTTTCAAAAATGCTTTTTCCACCTTTACATATATCAATTACTAAAGTTCTTTAGTGCATTTAACCGATGGTCTGAATAGAATTTGCTATACGTTGAAGGAGAGCAAAATTGAGTAACTTTGGTATTTTACCTGTGATATTATTCGTATCTGATGAATTTTGCAGGAAGAATTTTCTTCTTAACATACTTTAAATGGTCGTGTGTCATGAAATTGATCATTAAAGAAGTATTTTTGAAACAATTAAAGTAAAAACCATTAAGAGCTTTTCAGTATAGTTTCTGAGGTGCATGTAAATATAAGATAAATTTAAGTGACACTTGTGTAGCTTTGGAAATAAAGTATCAGATTCCTAATATGTTTGAGAATTTCTAAGAGTGTGCCCTATTGGAATTTCCCATGACCACAATAGTCAGTACTCCACAGCTAAATGCTTGCTGTTTGATTAATACTCAGTTTGAAACTTTGCAGTTTCCCTCTTGGGGAAAAACTTGTTTTGCATTTATATTTAAATATCCAAATGTCCTCTCTTTTCTATTTTCAAGTTTGGTATTCCAAAACAGAAGAGTTAAGGAATATTAAGAATTACTTCTATGCAATTTATATAACTGTCCTAGGAGTTTGATATCTTCCATTTTCATAGATCACTGTATTGGAAAAGATATGCAAAGCAGGGTGACTGAAAAGTCATTCCACTATATTGTTCATGTTATATTTGGTGATAGTGGTATCATTGAACTTGAAATTAATTACAAAGTTTCTAGTCATAAATAAAACTGGAAAGAATTATTGTTCAAATCTAGAAGCATGGACATCAAAATAAATTGCATAGCAGTAAAAAAGAAACAAGAAATAATTGTCATGAAAAGGTGATCAATTTTTTTTTGGTATGGGTACGCACTGGGAATTGAACCTGGGTCTCCAGCATGGCAGGCGAGAACTCTGCCTACTGAGTTGCTGTGACCCATTCAAGGGTGATCATTTTTAGTGTTTAATTTTTTATAGATTCATAGAGAATTTTCTGGTCAACAAAATGTTATTTTGGCTGTAATTTAAATGTTGCAAGTTAATATTTGGGAGTAATTGTTTAACTGGAAGAATATGGAGTTGAAAACTTAAATAGTAGGGTTAAAATGTGGAAACTAAAATTTAAAAATTTAAGGAACAAACAAATAATTCACCTTTGGAAATGCATTTTTGTATTTCTGTAAAACCTCAGGAGCCCCAGAAAATTCCCATTATTACTGTTTTATCATCTACAGAATCATTATTATGTGGCATCCTTTTCCCAAATACATATTTCAGAGGAACATGCCTTATTAGCTATAGTATTACATAAGTATTTAAAAGCTACTGTAAAATATTTCTTGATTATAGAACATATATTAGTGATATTATTTTGATTCATATATACAGAAACTGCATTCTCAGATTTTTATGATTTTCAGCTTGTCTGTAACAATATCAAGATTGCTAACTCCCCAAAGGGAGCTATGGATAACAGAACTTGGGAAACTTTGGGACAAAATAGATGGGGAACTAACAAGGTTACGTGTATGGATTATATATTTATTTCAGCACTTCTGCTAAGGTTCTCTCTTTTTTCCTGTGTAAATTCCAATTTTATTGTATATAAGTAGATCTCCTTTAAACAATTAAGTCAAATATATTAAGATTTTGTGAAGGTGATTTTTCTCCTTTACTGGAAATATTGATTAGTGTCTTCATGACTCTATAAAGGAACAGAACAGGAGTATATTTGAAAGGAACTGCAGATTTATACACGGGAATGGATTCTGAGTGTATTAGAGGTATTAGAATATGGATTTAGATAACAAAATTTTACTGATATAGGGATCTTTCAATTTCACTATGGATATGGGATTAATACATGGCAAGGAATCTTGTTTTTATAGTCACCAGGGAGATATGAAAGGAAAAATTGGAGATAAAATGAACACAAACAAGTAGGAATCTTGACTGAAATAACCTTCTCTAATCTGCTATATTTTTTTCTAGAGCAGATTAACGTGGCCTGAGTTACATGTATTTGATTCTTGATCTCATGAATGCATTGTGAGATAAGGAAAATCAGACAGTGTGCATTATTTTTGGATGAACAATGATATACAGACTTTCTCCAGAGCTATATTAACCCTTCTGCTTTGATGTATAATAAAGTCAAAAGAATCTGGGGCTTCTGGATATCTTGCAGCACATAACATAGTTCCACTATGCTGATACCATCTTGCTAATTAGACCTGATAACAAAGAAGAGGCTACCATATTGAAGATCTTGAAGGGAAATGTGTTCCAGAGGATAATATACAAACACTTAAGATTCAGCGGACCACACCAACAGTTAAGTTTTAGGGCCTCAAAAGATGGGATCAGGGGCATCCCCTCCAAAGTATAGGGCAAATGATTGCATATTTCACCCCATCACTAAAAATTGAGCACAAAGCTTGAGTTGCCATCTTAAAAATTCTATTAGATGTATATTCCCCACATCAGAATGCTGCTCTGATCCATTCACTGGGAGAATGTAAAGTTGCCAGCCTTGACTAAGGCTCAGGCTAGGAAAGTTTACAGGAGCTTATCCAGGTTGCAGGAAAAAAATAGCACTGCTACTTGAGTCATGATTCATTAGACCTTATTTTATTAGATGCATTAGTGGTGGAAAAAGATGCCATGTGGAACTCGGTGACACCTTGTAACAATGGTTGTTAATAATTCTTTGGGGCACATGTTACCACATTTGTCTGATCAGATTGCACCTCTTTTTCTCCTCAGGATGTTGCTGCATGCTTTTTTCTGATGTCCTATATTTAAGTTTCCAAGAGAGCCCTGCAGTTGGTATAAAACTGCAAATTAGCTTCAATCCAGTTCTCCATTAATGTACAAGTGATCATGTATGAAGCACCTTAGAAAAGTTGGATGGAGTAATTCCAGAACTGTCTACCAGAACTACCAAAAATAAACATAAAGTTTAAGGATGCAATATGAAAACACTACATCACTTCTCAATTTCCAGGAAAGGGGTGTTTTGTTAAAGATAAAAGTTGAGAATCTTATACTCTCAGATATATTTAAACAAACTTGATGAAATAAATGCAGGGAAGAGTGTGGAGAGACAGAGAAGAAATGTACTATATTCAGGATTTGTCCATGATATCATGCAGTCATATTTTTTTCTAACCTTTTTTGTGAAATCTATATATATATATACAAAAAAGCAATAAATTTCCAACTATATTTTAACAAGTAGTCACACAGCAGATTTTAAAGTTTGGTATGGGTTACCTTTCCATGATTTTTTATTTTTTCTTCTAGCTAATCAAGACACTAGAGACCCACAGAAATTTCAATATATTGATTCAGCAGTCATGTCCATTTGTTGAATCATTTCTTCTCTATTATACTCTTCCTTCTCTCGTTTTTGTGAAAAATATCATATTTACAAAAAAGCAACAAATTTCTGAGTACATCACAGCAATTAGTGTTAGAACAGATTTCAGAGTCTGGTATGGGTTACAATTCCATAATTTTAGGGTTTTATTTCTAGCTGCTCTAAGGTACTGGAGATTAAAAGATATATCAATATACTAATTCAGCATTCATACTTAATTGTTAAACCACAGATTCTCTGTATAACTCCTCGATTGCCTTTTTTTTCTTTAAACTTTTTTAATGAGTAGATAACATATAGACAAAGAAAAGTAATAAAAAAGCAATAGTTTTCAAAGAGCTCTTCAACAATTAGTTACAGGACAGATCCCAGAGTTTGTCATGGGCTACCATAAGATCCCCTCATATTTTTCCTTGCAGCTGATCCAGAATAGAGGTGGCTAGAGGGTGCAAATATTATTTATCATCATAATCAACTTTTTTCCTTCTTTTTTATTTATAACATATATACAAAAAAAGCTATAAATTTCAAAGCATGGCACCACAACTAGTTGTAGAATATATTTCAGAGTTTGACATGGGGTACAAATTCACAATTTTAGATTTTTACTTCTAGCTGCTCTAAAATACTGGAGACTAAAAGAGATATCAATTTAATGATTCAGCATTCATATTCATTTGTTAAATCCTATCTTCTTTGTGTAACTCCACCATCAAGAGGGATGATTTTTCCATCCCTCTCTTTAGGGTGTTTGGGCTATGGCAATTCTTAATTTCTCATATTGAAAGGGTCTGGCACTAATATGGGGTAGGGGGATGGAACTATCTGGTGTTCTAGAGAAGCACAGTTATGTTTTGGGACTTATCTGCACCAGGGACCCATCTGGAGTTTGTAGGTTTCTGGAAAGTTATTCTAGTGCATGGAACCCTTGTGGAATCTTGTATGTTGCCCAAGGTGTTCTTTAGAATTGGATGGAATGGTCCTGATTGGAGGTTGGCAAGTTACCATAGGTAGCAAGGATTAACTGAAGCTTGCATAAGAGCAACCTCCAGAGTAGCCTCTCAACGTCCTTTGAACTCTCTCTGCCACTGTTACTTTATTAATTACACTTCATTTTCCCTTTTGGTCAGGATGGAATTGTTGATCCCACAGTGCAGATCTGGATTCATCCCTGGGAACCCTCCCCATGTTGCCAGGGAGACTTTCACCCCTGGATGCCATGTCCCAAATAGTGGGGATGGCAATGATTTCACTTGCAGAGTTGGGCTTAGAAAGACTGAGGCCACATCTGAGCAACAAAAGAGGTCCTCCAGAAGTAATTCTAGGGCATGCCTATAGATAGTGTAAGTGTCTCCACTGCATATGTAAGCTTCACAGGAGTAAGCCTCAGGACTGCAGATATGGCCTATTGATTTGGGTGTCCCAACAGTTTCACACAGTTTCAGGGGATTCCCTGACGGTAAGGTTTAATAGTTCCATATTTTTCTCCCATCCCTTAGGGATGGGAGAAAAATATATATATTTTACATGGACAGGCACCAGAATTCGAACCTAGGTCTCTGGCATGGCAGATGAGAATTCTGCCTGCTGAGCCACTGTGGCCTGCCGTTTGCCAATACTTTTTTGATTATCTTCTCAATATACTATAGGATGTATCTGGGCATTACAATAATTTACACGGGATTAAAAGATCTCTTTCTTATTCTGTGCTCCCTGTGTTTCAGTTGTTCAAGTTGGCTATATAGATAGGTTGGATTAGATAATGCATGACAGAAAATTTCAGTTCCAGACCAAATAAGCTTTTCTTATCATTGGTCTCAAAGAGTATGTGTGATTCTAAAATATAAACTGTCTTCCTTACCCCTATATTCTGAATTACTTTAACCCCAACCTGTTCAGCTTCATTATTATCTCTAAATATCAGGTTATGTATATAAAACAGCCTCTCAAAATTCAGAAAAAATTATCACCACTCTGGATTTGATGTGTCTGCTCTAAAAGCTTACAATCTAGGCCCCTATTTTCTTAAAAGTATTTCTATAGGTGAACATAACATTGTTGTCCTTTTGTTTCTGGCTTATCTTCTCACACCAAATGTCCCACATGTTCATTCACATGGTTACATGCCTCACGATTTTGTTCCTTTTAGTAGCAGCACAACCTTCATTCATAAGTATACACCATCACTTGCCAATCTACTTCTCTGTCAGTGCATCCTTCAGCATTCATTGAGCATCATGTAGAGGGCCCAAAGTCCACAGTCTGCCATCATCAATTTTTAATGGATAATAAAAGGGATAACATTCAGAAAATCTAAATTCAGGTTTTAGTAACATTCCTCAGATATAGACAACTCCATCAGCCACAGGCATTCAGTACAGAAATACATCCATTTTTGAAACATCTGGAATAAAACTTCAGTCAGCCAAAGAAACTGGAATTTTACATACTTGTATCATTGTTATAATTGTTACTGTGAAGATCTACACATACATTACAGAAAAGGGACAATGACTATTACATTTGGAATTATTTCTTCTACTATTAATGCTTCTTCTTAGGAATCTTTGGAGTAGTAATATGATAACATACATGGATGAAGTACTACCTCCAAGGGCCACATATATGCATAATCAAATATAATCCAATAATCATATGTTAGATACATTGTCACTGCTCTGATTCCTGCGTGGTTTTTTGTTTTGTTTTGTTTTGTTTTTTAAACATGGCCAGCACTAGGAATTGAATCTGGGTCTCTGGCATGGCAGGAGAGAACTCTGCCTGCTGAGCCACCATGGCCCACCCTCCTCCTATGTTTTTGCTTTTTCTTTGCACCTTTCTTCTTTCACTTTAACCTCATTTTCCTCCTTAACTAAGGTACTCTGTAGTTTAAAGAAAGACTCTTGAGATCTTTGCTCTAGTCCTAAGTGTGCCTGCATTTATCTTTGAGATGGCAGCCACGTGCTTCCTTGTGCATCTCTCCTTGTATCAGACATGGAAGACTGTGCCTAGATATGATGTCCTCCAGAGAAGGTCATTGGTTTAATCAGATGTAACAAATTTCCCAAGAAGATTTATCAAATGCCCCAAGATATATCCTCCCTATTGTTTATCTATTAAAAGGAATAATAAGTGCTGTCAGGGTTTTTATAAGACAATACAATGTTGGAGTTTAGGATACTTGACACTATGACACATGACATGCATAACACTAGTGCTCTATCTCTATTCTTGCCCTGACACCTTTAAACACTTTAAGATAAAAAAAAATTTTTATCAGGGTGTACAAGGCTAGTTCAGTGGTAGAATTCTCACCTGCCATGCAGGAGACCTGGGTTCAATTCCTGGCCCATGCACCCCCTCAAAAAGTTTCATAAAATGGTGCTGCAATAATGGGATATTCATATGAAAAAGAGAATGAAATGTGATCCCCACTGCACAGTATACAGAAAAAAACATCATATCAGAATTTTGAAAATAATAATCAACAAAAATGATCTGGCTTAAAAAGGAAAAGCATACTTATTGGACAGTGACACAAAATTGAAGGAACAGCTGAATGAACAAGGTCAGGAAACCTCTCAGGGAAAATAAATGGAAAGAAACCTCTTGGAGCATTACTTACGTTTGGCTGACAATGGAATCAGTGCAGTTCTTTTTTAAAAATTTTGTTTTTGTTTTGTTTTTTAAATATGAATGCGTGTAGTCTATCACCAAATTGAGATTTCTTGCTTCTTGGATATGCCAGGACATCAGAATATTTAATCCATTCCAGGTGAATCCAAATCGCAGCAGACTTTGAGTACTGTTGCTCTATAGTGCTTTTGTTAAAGAACTTTGCTCTAGTCAGTTTCTGTCCATCTACTCAGGGAGTCTGTACCTGAAAATCAATTTCCAGAGAAGGAGAATATGAGTGACTAATTTTATTTTATTTTACTTTATCATGCACCCGCCCTCATGATGCTGGTCCCTCTAGCACAGCAAGGACTAAGGGAAGGCAAGTTCCTTTCATTTTTATTGCTAGAAAAAGAAGGTGAGGGTTGATGGCATCACATTAAATAATAGAAAATTGTGCAGTTTCATAACAAGATGAATCATCAATGAAAAAGAGAAAGCTAACAAAAGGACATAGGCTTTGAAATCTGGATTAAACATTTCCTTAAAAACTAACATCTTGAATTCCTAAATTGAGATGCAATCCTGGGAAATTGCTTGGTAGGCAGAAAAATAAATAATGAATTTCCTGTTCAAATAGGTGTTTTGCTATTATTTCATACATGGGATATATTCTATAGCATTTGCCCTTACATACAACTAAGAGTTTTGAAGAGCATTTCTTAGTTCAAACTAAATTTCCCTTAGTGGTTATTTTATTATATTTAGTAATTATGGGAAGGGAAGAAAGATAAGCCTGGATTACAAATTCCACTGTAATGGATTCACAAATGAATTGATTTGTTCTAATTTGCTATTCCCTTCATAAAGTTATGCAGGAAAAATATATTTAAATAAAAACAGAATGAGTTACAGCATCAAGAATAATTTTACAAATTGCAACAGAATTGTTCACCATGTCAAAATAAAAAATGTAGCTATAAGCATTTTGTCATTATGTCCATTGGGAAATGATAGACCTTTCTTATAACTTTATACTTAGAAGAAATGGAAGAAATACATGTTCACTGTGTACAGAAGTTGGACTGCATACACAGAAGCATACAGTGGCAAGGTAGTTAACATAAATTATTGCAGTTGGCTGAGTACAAGACAATTGAGAGTTATGGAAATTTGGAGAATGGTGAGTATATCTTTGGTTTAAGAACCCTCTAGAAACCACATAGGGCCAGGATGCAGAGGAAGTGAGAAAGGCACTCGTATCAGATGCAAAATTTAAGGGGGTGACAAAAAATATTAATAAAAGTAAATGTTTAAATATCTTCAAATTTAAATTAATAAAAAATACAGTCTGAACAAATATCAATTTAAATAAAAGCAGGGTCATTTTTAATTTGTTAGGCACTGCCATTATATTACCTGAACATTACAATAATCTGTTATTTTACATTTTTTCATGATTCAATTATAAACTGTGAAATGCTATCAAGAATAAACTGTAAACAAAAAATGAATTTAATATCCTTGCTGATGCTACTGTTTGTAGGAAGACTGAACAAATGACTGGCAGGATACTTTCAATAACTCAATTGAGGCTTATGAGATTGGAGTGAAGGAAAATCTATCAGCAATCTGGGAACACTTCGTTGTAAAAGCAAGATAATCTTAGGATTAGTAGAAATGAATTAACATTGACAATGTCACATTACAGAAAGTTTACAAGTGATTTTTTGCTTGCTGAAAGAAGGATTACAAATAGTTATGGTGGAAAATCAAAAGTAGATCAATACTTATCACATGGAAATGTCAAGTATTATTGACATTAATATAGAAAGAAAACAATGGTCTGCAAATGATTTCCCAAACCCAACCATTTTGCAGTACAACTGCTCTTTAATAACTCAAAGAAAGAAAGGGTCAAATCCATTATTTTGTTTTACTAACCACTGCCTTGTCTGTAGTTGCTTGACAGAATGTTATTTATAATATATAATGTGTGCTATGGGGCTTAACAAGGTGAGGATGATTTTATTTAATATTTTCTTGAAATCAGCTTGAATCTCCTCTATGACAGGTATTTCATTTGCAAGTGTTCTAAGAATATACAATGGGTAATTTAATGCAATTAAAAGGTATATCTGAATATATAGTTGCATTTTCTATTTACTTGTCATCAAAACATTTTCTTCACAACCATTCAGATATAGACATTTGCAAAATAATTGTTTTCTGTCTTAATTTCTTTAGACCCTGGGCTTTTGTAGTCCTAATGTATAACGATTTTGCTGATCATAGCCCAAATACAGACAGAAGTTTCATTAGAGTTCAGAATGGTGTAAACCTACATACTATACTATTTTAACCTTTATTTTACCATACTCATCAATCAATCCATAGAGCAATGAGATAGGCATGCAAACTTAACCTCTCTGTTCTCGCTTTCAGTGTTCTGCATTCCTGCTATGGATTCTCTCTAGTTCAAAATGATATAACACATAAAGATGTAGAATTCTTCTCCTTTAAGTACATCAGACTAAAATTTAAATTTTAACTATGGTAAGGATTGAAATGAAAGCTAGGACCACTATGGTTCCTAAAACTCCACTTTTGAAGCAGAGGGGATCAGTACATGAGTATCTGTGTTTGAAACAAGAGTTTCAAACATTATTCTTCATTTCTTGATTCTATTTATTTATTTATTTTTCTAATTTGAGGCTACTTTTCTCAGTCATTAAGATGTTCAAGGCTTTATTGAATCCTTCTTTGGATCAAAGATCTACTTAAAAAATCCACAACAATGAAAGAACTCTTAATACCTGCAGTCTCATAGAATACAGCACTGGTCTCAAAGGAGAAAAGGATATGAAGAAAATTACAACAATATATTATAACAAATGGTAAAATCAATTCAATTTTTCTCCATTATTAGAATTATATTTATACACATGGGTCTATAATTTAGCTAATACTTATCCACTAATAAATTTAACATACTTATTATATGAGATCCATTGTTAAAAGTGGATACAGTGATGAAAAAGATAAAGGCTCTCCTTTCAAAGTGCATTCATTTGACCCCACCTTATTCTAAAAAGGATTTAGGGTAACTTATAAATCCTTTGCAATGGAAGAAGTCATTATATCTTCGGATAAAGAAGATGATATAAAAGCGTTATCACTATTTACCAAGAGCCAGCTCTCTGCTTCTGTTGTGTACATAAGACGACGGCTCTTGTCTTTGATCGAATACAGAAGCAAAGCAAACTGATTGGTTTTGACCAATTTTTCACGAGTACATGAGATGTGTGTTCCTTACATTAAAAAGCATTTACAAGCTGACTTGTGATTTTCCATCTTCTCTCTCTCCTCGCCAGAATTATCATGAAACACTTAATTAGAGGTGCCACAAAATCCAAGCCACTTGGAATGTTTGATTCAACACATGGGCTAGATCTTCCCTAAAGTATTTTCTGAACCTATAGTTGACTCTGTGGGATTAATAATAAATGTTTGTTTAATCTGTATTAAGCCACTGAAATTTTCAAATTGTTTGTTACTGTAGAATAATCTACTGTGTCCTAAATAACACATCTTTACATTAACAAAATTTTTATCTCTTAACAAAAATTTTCATTATCTTAACACTTTTTTGTCTCTAACGCATCTAGCAGCCAGGAAGATCTGATCATTTATGTAAACTACAGGTTGTAAGATAAAAGAGACTTGTTTTTTCCTCCAGAGAAAAATATCTGTATACAGGTAATTCTCCTGAAGATCATAAGAAAAAGTCCATTATGTGATATAGCAAATGAAAATAATACTAGTTACTACTATTTATTTCTTATATATTCCAAAACCTATACTAAGTATTTTCTTTACAGTATTATTTTATTTAATCCACATAAAAACCTCTTGAGAGACTTATTAATGTTATTATTCTCAAGATTTAGTTATTGAATGGAGATACAGAGGTGAAGAATTTTGCCCAAGGTAAGGCAGCAAGTAAGGGCTGTGGAATTAACAACAAAAATATTTTCCTCATCATTAAGGAAACTTGGCATAATGAATATCTAGTCTCCATTTTAATCAAGAGAGACATGAAATCCTAAATGTATATATCTCTTAAAGATGAAAACCAGCCTTAATTAAAGAGAAACAATACAGTTAGTTACTCAGGTCTAAAAATACTTTGCTGTTCAGAGCTGTATATTATGAATCATGTCTCTGCTGATATCAGAGAATATTTATGGCTCTATTGGTAAATAATGAATCTACCTGCTAATTAAGCAGGATAGACAAAGAGGGGACACTGAAAAGTAATTCTGCTTGATCATTTTATGGGGTTGAATAGTGTCCCCCTGAAATTCATGTTCATGCAAAACTAAATGAAATTTTCATAGAAACAGGATCTTCACAGATTACATCAAGAAAAATGAGGTCACATTGGATTAAGGTGGTCCCTATATACAATATTATTTGTGTTCTTTTAAGATTAGATAGGTTTGGACACTGATAATGACACCCAGGCAGGAGGCTGTGAGGACAGAGGCAGAAATTGAAAGTTATGGCTCTACAAGCCAAGTAACTCCAAGGATTTCTAGCAACCATAAGTCCCAAGTAATTTGGTGTGCTGTTTCTCTTTAATTAAAGCTGATTTTCTGCTTTAAGAGAAAAGCATATTTTGGATTTTATGCTTTTTTGATTAAAACATAATCCTAAGAGGAGGCAAGGAAGGGTCCTCTCCTACTTTCAGAGAGACACGGTGGACACGATGATCTCTGTCTTCTAAACTTCAGAATTGAAACAATACATTTCTGTTGTGTTAAACCACCAATTTGTGGGACTTTAAGTGGCAATAAGAAACCAATTGAATCATATGTATGTATATATATGGAATACAGGAAATTTCTTAATGTTCATAATTTCTTAATGTTTATAATTTTACTAAGATTGACAGTAACAACATTTAAAATTTACTTAGGAAAAGTTCTTATGATGATGTTTTCATAGCAAATAGTTCTAGTTCATATTATTTTAAATTTTAATGGAAAATTATTACAATTTTTCTTTTGCTGATAGTTGTTACTTATTTGACTACTCATATCTTTTTTTAACCAAGGTTATTTTTTAATTAAAAAGAAATTAAAATACTCCTGAAGTTTCTAAAATGAAATAGCTGTCTCTATGCTAAATAGATTATAGGAATATGAACACAACTTTCTGGATCTCAAAGTACAAATTTTTAGCAAGTATTATCTGTATGTTGGCACACTACTTAGAATTCCCTGAGGGGCAACACATAAGAATTTAAAAATTAATAAAAACATTAGCTGTGTAGTATTTGTCCTTAGAATCAGGGCACTCTCCAAGAGAGTCCATTGAACCTCTTTGTATGTTTGGCTGAACAAGAATTTCTGTACTTTAGTCTCAAGGTGGGGGAATACTGATTATGTTGGTTTGAAAGGATGTACACCCCCTAGAAAAGCCATGTTTTAATCAAAATCCCATTTCATAAAGGTGGAGTAGTCCTTATTCAATACTGCATGTTTGAAACTGTAATCAGATCATCTCCCTGGATGATGTGATTTAGTCAAGAGTGGCTGTTAAACTGGATTAGGTGACGACATGTCTACACCCATTTGGGTGGGTCTTGATTGGTTTATTGGAGTTGTATAAAAGTGGAAACATTTTGGAGATTGGGAGATTTGGAGAGAGTAGAGAATGCTGCAGCACCATGAAGTAGAGAGTCCACAAGCCAGCACTCTTTGGAGATGAAGAAGGAAAATGTCTCCCGGGGAACTTCATGAAAGAGGAAGCCAGGAGAAGTAGCTAGCAGATGATGCTGTGTTCACCATATGCCCTTCCAGCTGAGAGAGAAGCCCTGAATGTGCCTACCATGTGCCTTCTCACTTGAGAGAGAAGCCCTGAACTTCATCAACCTTCCTGAACCAAGGTGTCTTTCTCTGGATGGATGCCTTAGATTGGACATTTCTATAGATCTTGTTTTAATTGGGACATTTTCTTGGCCTTAGAACTGTAAACTAGCAACTTATTAAATCCCTGTTTTTAAAAGCCATTCTGTTTCTGCTATATCACATTCTGGCAGCTAGCAAACTAGAACACTGATTGACCTTCTCTGTGCCTTCTTGTGGCATGTAGGAGGCATTTAAAAAGAGTGGCTGTTATCTCGGTCTGAGGACTTCAGCTTCTACATGGGAATGAAGTTCACCATTAGTTAGGGATTAAGCAGATTTCCATGGCCTTAATAATAAAATACTAAAATAGCACAGCCAATTCCTTATTAAGTGCCTGTCATTAAATGATTCAAAATCACATACATTGTCTTACATGGGTCAAATTAAGACCCTGATTTATATAGCATGATTGTCTACTAAAAATTAGTTACAAATCGTGTGAAATTACCTGGGCAGGATGCAATATTTCAGATTCACTCACCTCCCCATGAAGCCACACCTTTGTTAAGGATACTTACTTCAAGTTTCCTTGTTTTATAAGAAAATTTGGATCTAGGTCAAAGCATATGCCAGTGAAAGGCTAGACCTTAACACCATGTCAAAAAAACACAGCAAAATATCCCATAAGTACCAAATTTGAGAAGGCATTTTGGCAAGGAACCCTATGTTATCATCTGTATTAAGCTTTCTTTGTGCATTATCACTTCAGTTTCTACTCTGTAGTTAATCAACTGCAAATGTCATTTGCTATAATGTGTATTCCAACACCTTGAACAGTAGCCCTTAATTATATTTTTGGGTAACAATTCATAATAAACAGCATTTTTTTCTTCTTGGGTTGTCTAGTTTAGATGAAAATATTATTCAGCAAAGATAAGTTGGAACTAAAGAGATTACACTAGAAATAAAAATTGCATCTTAAATTTTTAGATATAAGCCATACATACAATAAACAGTTAAAACTGATTTTAAGCATTTGCATGAACTTTTATAACTCAAATAAATGAGCAACTTAAAGATAGATGTTTTGATTCAATTTTCCAGTTTCTTGAAAATATTGGGATTTATGTTCTGGATAATGTATACATTTCTTTTGCTCTACTAGTGTTTGATAGCCATGAATTTATACAATTATTTTTGAATAAAAATACAACTTTAAACTTATTCAGAGATTTAGATTTTTTTTAAATGTGATTTTTCTGGCTCTTCAAGTCTACTGAAGTAAATATTTATGGCGTTTATAAGCCCTTGTAAAGTTGCTATAGTAGTCAATCTGGCTTCTGTACAATTTGGTAGCGTTCATATTTGCATTTAGTTGCAGATTTGATATAATTTAGCTAAACCTTAATATATATGCAAAATAGAGCACTACTGAGAGCTCATACAGTGAAAAATGCAGTCATGACTAAATGTACTAACAAAATCTTCCATTTAAATGTGGAAATTTTTACATTTGATCTCATATTGTTTTCTTTAACAGATGTTATTTTTTGCATCAAAGCATGGAAGACAGGTTACTAGAAGCATAGCCAATGTAGTTATAATATATATAAACTCTTTGATACCAGTCTTTCCAACAAAACCTCATATCCTATGTTACTTGTGAACTGAAGATACCTGTTCTGGTTTCCATATGTGTACCTCTCTGAATCCCATTCCTGAATCGATGTCAAGATGAACTGAGCTGGGACAAATGCTTATTTGACATGGAAACATGAATGCATCCCTTTAACAGAAGTGAACTCTAGCAAGCCAATACTATATAAATATTTTTTGCATGTGCCTCTAGCATCTGGTTAAACAAAACCCATTATTTCACATATTTAAAACAATACATATCAACATTGGCTATGGAAAGTATGTAGTTTAGGATATTTTCTGTAAAGTACATATTATTCCTTCTGTTATGCTTTATTCCGTTTAAATCTTGCTAGGGTGTGTCCACATTGTCTACCACATCCTCAGGCCCCAACTCCAGGCTTCTTGAATTCCACAGGCTTGGGCATATTGATGTAAAATCTACTTTTAGGAAACCATTTTAAGTCTTCCTAATCTTATGCTAAAATCTTTTAAATATTACTCCTACTCCATTTGTATTACCAA
Organism: Tamandua tetradactyla; assembly: GCF_023851605.1. Lineage (NCBI taxonomy): Eukaryota > Metazoa > Chordata > Mammalia > Pilosa > Myrmecophagidae > Tamandua > Tamandua tetradactyla. The sequence goes on from NC_135354.1 coordinate 5,927,410, forward strand.
AGTATGGACATTTTTGTTTTAATCAAACCTTTTAAAATGAGCACATTTATTCTGCAGAAGTAATTAATAGCCCATGAATGTTAATTACTTGTGCCAGGTTAATTTGCATCCAGTATTACATTGCAGGAAAAGTTTGAAATTGATGTATCATCTTTCATTTGAAGCATCAATTATAGAATTAAGGGCTCAGCATAAGAATCTGAGAAAGATAACTTTGCCAAGCCTGAGATTAAATCTTGTAAAATATCTCAGTCTTGAGAATGGAATTAATTAGCCAAAAACTCAGTGAAACTGCTTGCGGAGTGAGTTCCAGTCTGCTCAATTGATCAGGTGTTTAAAGAGAATTATCATTGTTTTCCTGATTTCTACCCCATGCAGTTCACTAAATCATTTCTGTAATGGTTACTTTTTTATTAATTAAAGAAAAAAGAAATTAACACAATATTTAGAAATCATTCCATTCTACACATGCAATCAGTAATTCTTAACATCTTCACATAGATGCATGATCATTTCTTAGTACATTTGCATTGATTTAGGAAAAGAACTAGCAAATCAACAGAAAAAAATATAGAATGTTAATGTAGAGAAAAAATAAAAATAATAATAATAGTAAAAAAGAAAAGGAAAAAGAAAAAAGACACAAACAAACAAACAAACAGACAAACAAAAAACTATAGCTCAGATGCAGCTTCATTCAGTGTTTTAGCATGATTACTTTACAATTAGGTATTATTGTGATGTCCGTTTCTGAGCTTTTGTATCTAGTCCTGTTGCAGTCTGTATCCCTTCAGCTCCAATTACCCATTATCTTACCTTGTTTGTAACTTCTGATGGTCTCTGTTACCAATGACATATTCCAAGTTTATTATCAAATGTCGGTTCACATCAGTGGGAACATACATTAGTTTTTGGCTAGACTCACCCAGCATAATGTTCTCTAGGTCCATCCATGTTATTACATGCTTCAGAAGTTTATTCTGTCTTAAAGTTGCATAATATTCCATTGTATGTATATACCACGGTTTGTTTAGCCACTCTTCTGTTGATGGACATTTTGGCTGTTTCCATCTCTTTGCAATTGTAAATAATGCTGCTATAAACATTGGTGTGCAAATGTCCGTTTGTGTCTTTGCCCTTTATTCCTTTGAGTAGATACCTAGCAATGGTATTGCTGGGTCATATGGCAATTCTATATTCAGTTTTTTGTGGAAATGCCAAACTGCCTACCACAGTGGTTACATTTGTCATTCCCTCCAACAGTGGATAAGTGTGCCCCTTTCTCCAAATCCTCTCTAGCACTTGTCATTTTCTGTTTTGTTGATAATGGCCATTCTGGTGGGTGTGAGATCATATCTCATTGTGGTTTTGATTTGCATTTCTATAATGGCCATGGACATTGAGCATCTCTTCATGTGCCTTTTGACCATTTGTATTTCCTCTTCTAAGAGGTGTCTGTTCAAGTCTTTTTCCCATTTTGTAATTGGGTTGGCTGTCTTTTTTGTTGTTGAGTTGAACAATCTCTTTATAAATTCTTGATACTAGACCTTTATCTGATATGTTGTTTCCAAATATTGTCTCCCATTGTGTAGGCTTTCTACTTTCTTCATGAAGTTCTTTGATGCACAGAAGAGTTTAATTTTGAGGATATCACATTTATTTATTTCTTTCTTCAGTGCTCTTGCTTTAGGTTTAAGGTCCATAAAACTGCCTCCAATTGTAAGTTTCATAAGATATCTCCATATATTTTCCTCTAAATTTTTTATGGTCTTAGCCCTAATGTTCAGATCTTTGATGCATTTTGAGTTAGCTTGTGTATAGGGTGAGAGATACGGGTCTTCTTTCATTCTTTTGCATATGGTTATCCAGTTCTCTAGACACCATTTATTGAAGAGAGTGTTCTGTCCCAGGTGAATTGGCTTGACTGCCTTATCAAAGATCAAATGTCCATAGATGAGAGGGTCTATATCTGAGCATTCTATTCGATTCCATTGGTCGATATATCTATCTTTATGCCAATACCATGCTGTTTTGATCACTTTGGCTTCATAATATTTCTTAAAGTCCAGCATCTTGAGACCTCCAGCTTCGTTTTTTTTCCTCAAGATGCTTTTAGCAATTCGGGGCACCCTACCCTTCCAGAAAAATTTGCTTATTGGTTTTTCTATTTCTGAAAAATAAGTTGTTGGGATTTTGATTGGTATTGCATTGAATCTGTAAATCAATTTAGGTAGGATTGACATCTTAACTATGTTTAGTCTTCCAATCCAAGAACACGGTATGCCCTTTCATCTATTTAGGTCTTCTGTGATTTCTTTTAACAGTTTTTTGTAGTTTTCTTTGTATATTTTTTGTCTCTTTAGTTAAATTTATTCCTAGGTATTTTATTCTTTCAGTTGCAATTGTAAATAGGATTCATTTCTTGATTTCCCCCTCAGCTTCTTCATTACTATTATATAGAAATGCTACAGATTTTTGAATGTTGATCTTGTAACCTGTTATTTGCTGTACTCATTTATTAGCTCTAGTTGTTTTGTTGTGGATTTTTCTGGGTTTTCAGTGTAGAGTATCATATCGTCAGCAAACAGTGATAATTTTACTTCTTCCTTTCCAATTTTGATGGCTTCTGTTTCTTTTTTTTGTCTAATTGCTCTAGCTAGAACCTCCAACATCATGTTGAATAATAGTGGTGATAATGGACGTCCTTGTCTTGTTCCTGATCTTAGGGGGAAAGTTTTCAATTTTTCCTCATTGAGGATGATATTAGCTGTGGGTTTTTCATATATTCCCTCTATCATTTTAAGGAGGTTCCCTTGTATTCCTATCTTTTGAAGTATTTTCAACAGGAAAGGATGTTGAATCTTGTCAAATGCCTTCTCTGCATCAATTGAGATGATCATGTGATTTTTCTGCTTTGATTTGTTGATATGGTGTATTACATTGATTGATTTTTTTATGTTGAACCATCCTTGCATACCTGTGATGAATCCTACTTGCTCATTATGTATAATTCTTTTAATGTGTTGTCGGATTCTATTTGCTAGAATTCTGTTGAGGATTTTTGCATCTATATTCATTAGAGAGATTGGTCTGTAGTTTTCTTTTTTGTAATATCTTTGCCTGGTTTTGGTGTGAGGGTGATGTTGGCTTCATAGAATGAATTAGCTAGCTTTCCCTCCACTTCGATTTTTTTTTAATAGTTTGAGGAGAGTTTGTATTAATTCTTTCTGGAATGTTTGATAGAATTCACATGTGAAGCCATCTGGTCCTGGACTTTTCTTTTTGGGAAGCTTTTGAGTGACTAACTCAATTTCTTTACTTGTGATTGTTTTGTTGAGATCATCTATTTCTTCTTGAGTCAAAGTTGGTTGTTCATGTCTTTCCAGGAACCCGTCCATTTCATCTAAATTTTTGTATTTATTAGCATAAAGTTGTTCATACCATCCTGTTATTACCTCCTTTATTTCTGTAGGGTCGGTGGTTATGTCTCCTCTTCCATTTCTGATCTTATTTATTTGCATCCTCTCTCTTCTTCTTTTTGTCCATCTTGCTAAGGGCCCATCAATCTTATTGATTCTCTCAGAAAACCAACTTCTGGTCTTATTGATTTTCTCTATTGTTTTCAATTTCATTTATTTCTGCTCTAATCTTTGTTATTTCTTTTCTTTTGCTTTCTTTGGGGTTAGTTTGTTGTTCTTTCTCCCGTTCTTCCAAGTGGACAGTTAATTCCTGAATTATTGCCTTTCTACTTTTCTGATATAGGCATTTAGGGCAATATATTTCCCTCTTAGCACTGCCTTTGCTGCGTCCCGTAAGTTTTGACATGTGTTTTTGTTTTCATTTGCCTCGAGGTATTTACTAATTTCTCTTGCAATTTCTTCTGTGACCCACTCGTTGTTTAAGAGTGTGTTGTTGAGCCTCCACGTATTTGTGAATTTTCTGGCACTCTGCCTATTACTGATTTCCAACTTCATTCCTTTAGGATCTGAGAAAATGTTGTGTATGATTTAAATCTTTTTAAATTTGTTAAGACTTGCTTTGTGACCCAGCATATGGTTTATCTTTGAGAATGATCCATGAGCACTTGAGAAAAATCTGTATCCTGCTGTTGTGGAATATAATGTTCTTTAAATGTCTGTTAAGTCTAGCTCATTTATATTAATATTCAGATTCTATTTTGCTTTATTGATCCTCTGTCTAGATGTTCTGTCCATTGATGAGAGTGGTGAATTGAAGTCTCCAACTATTATGGTATATGTGTCTATTTCCCTTTTCAGTGTTTGCAGTGCATTCCTCATGTATTTTGGGGTATTCTGTTTCAGTACATAAATATTTAAGATTGTTATGTCTTCTTGTTTAATTGTTCCTTTTATTAGTAGATAGTGTCCTTCTTTGTCTCTTTTAACTGTTTTACATTTGAAGTCTAATTTGTTGGATATTAGTATTGCTACTCCTGCTCTTCTGGTTGTTATTTGCATGAAATATCTTTTCCCAACCTTTCACTTTCAACCTATGTTTATCTTTGAGTCTAAGATATGTTTCCTGTAGACATCATATAGAAGAATCCTGTTTTTTAATGCATTCTGCAAGTCTATGTCCTTTGATGGGGGAATTCAGTCCATTAACAATTAGTGCTATTACTCTTTGGATAATATTTTCCTCTACCATTTTCCCTTTTGTATTATATATATCATATTTGATTTTCCTTCTTTCTACACTCTTCTCCATACCTCTCTCTTCTGTCTTTTCATATCTGACTCTGGTGCTCCCTTTAGTATTTCTTGCAGAGCTGATCTCTTGGTCACAAAATCTCTCAGTGACTTTTTGTCTGAGAATGTTTTAATTTCTCCCTCATTTTTGAAGGACAATTTTGCTGGATATAGAAATCTTGGTTGGCGGTTTCTCTCTTTTAGTAATTTAAATATATCATCCCACTGTCTTCTAGCCTCCATGGTTTCTGCTGAGAAATCTACACATAGTCTTATTGTATGTGATAGATTGTTTTTCTCTTGCTGCTTTCAATATCCTCTCTTTCTCTGTGACCTCTGACATTCTAACTAGTAAGTGTCTTGGAGAATGCCTATTTAGGTCTATTTTCTTTGGGGTGCACTGCACTTCTTGGATCTGTAATTTTAGGTCTTTCCTAAGAGTTGGGAAATTTTCAGTGATAATTTCTTCCATTAGTTTTTCTACTCCTTTTCCCTTCTCTTCTCCTTCTCGGACACCCACAAGATGTATATTTGTGTGCTTCATATTGCCATTCAGTTCCCTGATCCCCTGTTCAAATTTTTTCCATTCTTTTCCCTATAATTTCTGTTTCTTTTTGGAATTCAGATGTTCCAACCTCCAATTCACTAATTCTAGCTTCTGTTTCTTTAAATCTACCATTGTAGGTATAAATTGTTTTTTCCAGCTTTTCTACTTTGTCCTTCACTCCCATAAGTTCTGTGATTTGTTTTTTTCATTTTTTCTTTCTTCTTTTTGTTCAGCCCATGTCTTCTACATGTCCTCCCTCAATTTATTGATTTGGTTTTTGAAGAGGTTTTCCATTTCTGTTCATATATTCAGCATTAGTTGTCTCAGCTCCTGTATCTCATTTGAACTATTGGTTTGTTCCTTTGACTGGGCCATATATTCAATTTTCTGAGCGTGATCCACTATCTTCTGCTGGCATCTGGGCATGTAATCAGATTTCCCGGAGTGGGTTCTCCCATCCAGTCAGCCATTCCATAATGGTGTATGCTGTCTTCTTGGTCTCTATTGTGGCTCCAGGAGCTGTTCTGTATCATTTCTATTTCCCTAGTAGCTGTTCTCTGTAATGGTTAATTTTTAATATAATTGCAAAAATAGTGTAAAAACATTTCCCAATATATTGCTTAAATCACATTAAATTTAGAACACTGAGAGGGCACTAGAAAGAAAACTGCATATTACATCCCCCAAACCCATACTCCCTTTGACATTTGGGTCAGTTGATCATAGAAGTTTATTCCAATTTATTAATGATTTGTTCATGGAAAACTAGGTCAAGGCAATCTCAGTAGGTTCTGGAAAATGAAGCCAATCTTTCCACAGATTCTGGAAAAGTGAAGCCAGTCTCTCACTGCACTCGTGAGCAAGGATGCTCATCAACCTGCTTTTATCATCGAGATTAAATTGATCAGCCAGGTTTAATCTGAATCAGAGCTGAGTCAGGCAGAGCTGGCTGACCAAAACTGGGCCCTGATGATGTCATCAACTTTCTGCCCCTTTCAACTCTGAGGACTCCAATTTCTCTCTCCATGGTCTTATGTGAAATCTATTTCCTAATTTTTAAGCTGCATTGAACTAAACTGGCTTTTAATTACAGTTCAGTGTTTTACATGATCAAAGATTTTGAATCTCATATTTAACATGTTATTAAGACTGGAACCAGCATTTTACTGGTTGTCTTTTTTGGCTTCGTTAAAAATACATTTGTGTACTGATTAAAGAAAACTCAGAATACAAAAATCTTCTTACAAAACAAGCTAGTTAATAAATAAGTCACATTTCAAAGTAGTTTTCACTATTTATGAGAAAATTATTAATTAATCTTATACAACATTTTATAGAAACTTGATTTTCTACTGACATTCCTGTTATGATGTTGGTGGAAATAGAAATACTACTCTTAATAGAGGACAAAAGGCAAATATTTAATATGTACATGATTTGCCCTAAAAATACTTCTTCTAAGTGACTATCCTAAAAAGCAATTATGCATATGAATGAGGAAATATTTACCAAAGAATATTAACCAAACTATCATTTTTGCAATTATTATATATTAAAGCAATATAACTACAGAAATAGAAAAATGGTTATTACCTTATAGCATATTTCATAGCATACAATATGTAATCACTGATATTAAGATAAAGAGGCATAGTTTCACATATTGTCCTGTTCTTATATAGTCTTTCTAAGTCACAAAAACAAAGGAGAGAAAAAAACAGAAGGAAAATAATTACTGGGAAATTTACCAACATGCTCAAGTCCTCAGCAGTTGTCTCTCAGCTCCCCCACCCTTCTTGGTCTTTTCTTTGTGTGCAGATGTTTTAGTGTTTCCACTCTATCCAGGAGGCAAAGGCTGACTATACCTTGGACTCAAACTAAGACCAAGCCTAGGCAGCCCCGGTTGCTGGCAAGTGGGTGGGAGCCCTACAGGAAGGGTGCTTGGACATGTTTTCTGCTCAGCGGCAGAGCGCCCTCCCCTTGGGGTGTATGAATTCGGCATCCCTCCCCTTCCTCTGCCTCCAAGTAGTGCAGATGTGTCTCATCTCCGACCTTAAGTGAAGTGAACCCAGCTTGCTGAGCTGCCATCTCCAACCCTGATTGGAGCATTTACCCTCCCTCAGAGATGGCCAGGATGGGAGCTCCACACCCTGCAGCCCTGCTCTTTTGAAGACGTTATGCCATGTAAGTAATGAACTGGTCATTTGCTGAGCATTTGTGTTGTGCCTAAAATTGCTGACATACCATGTAGCATCATACAGCAACTTGCTCTGCAATTAGCTTTGTATCTTAAGAAAGCTTGTTGTATTTTAGGTCTGGGACACTGAGGAAGAAAGGTTTTTCTAGAATGAGTTCAGGACATTGAATTTATCTCAGTGCATCAGAACTGACATAATGGATTTTGCTATGGAAAAGACGGGGAAAAAAAAAACCTTTTGCATCCAGATTGCAAGTGTTAAACAATGCTTTCTTACTTGAACAATGCTAATATTCGTGAAAATTTTTACATCCTAAAGAATTGGAGGTGAATAATGGAGCAAATAAAAATAAGGTTAATGTAATGAGGCTAATATTTATGCATTGATTCATTCATAATGAGTGCCTTCCATGTATCAGATTCTTTTACAGGGTTTGTGGATAAAACAGTGATCAAAAGGACAAAACCACCTGCCTTAATGGATTACAAATTCTTGTGGAAGGAGATATATAAAAAAATATATAACTAGTGAAAAGTGCTATGGAAAAAAATTAACCGGAAAATGGAATAAGGAGGGCCAGGTGTGGCATATAACTTTAAATCAGGGAAATCAAGAAAAGTTCATTGAGAACATGGCATTTGAATGAAAGACCAGAAAGAGGTGAGGAAGCAAATCAGATAGGAATCTAGAGGAAGGTATTTCCAGTCATTGAACATAAGTGCAAAGAACCTGATGTGAAAGAAAGCCCAGTGTGTTTAAAGAGGGACAGGAGGCCAGGGTAGTGTCCAAGTAGAGGGTTCGAGGGTGATAGCAGCTGTGATGTGGTCAGGGAAGTACACCTGGTGGGAGGATGGGTAAAGTCAGGCATGGCTTTAAACACACTATATAAAATAGCTATGCTAGTTTAATTTAAAATGAAGGCAATACTACCTAGAATTTAGAATTGTTATGAAAATTTACATATAATGTCAATTATGAGCTACATGCTCAATTTTAAATGTATGGCAAGTGTTAACTGAAACACTTAATCTTAAACCAGACACCCACCAATTCTTTTTAAAATTTTGCAATGCATAGTACAGTGTTAGGTATGGAGAAAAATTAAATATATATTATTGAAGTGGATCATAATCTTCCCACATTAATGAGCATATTTTAAAAATTATACACTGTTCTTCAGGGCCTAAAACTCACTGCTACTCTCCTCCAGAGATATGATCAATAATAAAGCATACATACAAAAAACTAAAGTTAACAGTGGGTTTATAAAGGTGAAATCTCACCTCACAGTTGTCTGGTGAAAATACTGGATTGGAGAGTTGATTTAGATTTGAGATCAAATTGGATACTGAATTGCTTCCATATCAAATTGGAGAAAATTCCCACATTATGCTATAGCTTTGGGCTAAAACCTGGAAGAGAGAGTGCAAATGAGAAAGAGAGATTGGGAATATTAAAGTAAAAATACTGCAAATTAATCCTGTAAGAAGATCCTTCCATGTTGAAAGACTCATGAAAAGAAGAGAGCCTAATGAATTAAAGCAGGAAAAGTCAAAGAGGAAGCAGAACCAATACCCTGTCATTGAGAACAGTGACAATGAACACAAAAACACAGCAGAATAAATACTGGGTTCTGATCAATTAAATTGGCTAGCCTACTTCCCTAGAAGAAAAGTGAGTAAATGGAATTCATTCACTCTCTCTCCAGTGTGATGGAATGGAACTTAGTCTCCATTCTGGGAAACTGATGCAGAAGATGGTAATGCCTTCCTTACAAAATCATTCAGTTCATATTTTATGGTTTCATATCAACTTGGAAGCCAAAGTAATTCCTAAGGAAGCTTTTGCTCCCCAAGCCTATCTTGAATTTTCCTGAATCATATCATATTTCTATGCACTTAAATGTATGCTTACAAGGAGACATGTTGGTTGACATAAATGCTTTTCTCATTTTTGACTCACAGAACTATGTATCATAATCATTATTCAAACCTTAGAAGAGATATTAATGTAAAAATGGAAATATTCAGGGTACCAAATTTCAAAGTGCTTTTCAAAAAGCCCATATTCAAATATCATTTCTGATATAACTAATAACTAGATATGATGTTCACAAGGAAAAGATTATATGCTAGCATGAATTTGTGCTGATATAGGAACAGTGGTAATGTTAACTCTAAAGATCACTTTAGGAAGAATTACAAGCATAACAATATTGGGTCTGCCAATGCATGAACATGGAATGGATTTCCAATAATGTAGATCTTTAATTTCTCTCAAAAATGAGTATTAATTTCAGTGCTCCTTTTTGTACATGAAAATTTTTTTAAGTATTTTATTTTTGCACTGCTGTGAATAGAATTGTCTTAATTTTAGGATTTTTTTGTTACTAGTATATGCAAATACAATGGATTTTTGTTTATTGATCTGATATTCTGAAACCTTATTAAAATCACTTAACTTCAGTACTTTCTTGTGGATTCCTTAGGATTTTTGACATAAACAGTCACTTCATGTATGATTAACAGCATAAATATTGTTATACTTCCTTCTTTTCAATTTGAATGCTCTTATTATTGTTTTTCCATATTGTACTAGCTGGAATCTCCAGTAAAGTACTGACTAGGAGTGGCAGAAGGGGATGTTGTGGATATCTTGGCATGTTGTGGATCATTGGGGAAAATCACTCAGTCTTTCACGATTGAGTCTGCTGTTCAGTGTCATTTTTTGACATCCTTTAGGAGATTGAGGAGGTTCCATTCTACTTGAAGTTTGTTGAATATTTTTTATATGTAGTTAATGGGTGTTAGATTTGGTCAAATACTTTTCTGTGTATTGAAATCATCATGCAGTTTTATTTAATTTTTCAATGTGGTATTTATTAATATTAAAACAGTCCTGCATTCCTGGGACAAATTCCACTTAGTCATGTTGTGTAATCATTCTTATAAATATTGATTTAATTTTCTAGTTTCTATAATTTTATTGAGGATTTTGTGAATGTATTCATGAAGAACTTTGGTCTGTAATTTTATTTTTGTCAATTTTTCTGGTCTTTTCTAAGAACAATCTGGTTCCATTCTCTCTATTTTCTTATTTTCTTTTAATTCCTGCTCTGATATTTATTATTTCTTTCTTTTGTTGCTTTGTGTTTAGTTTAGCCTTCTTTTTATCATTTCTAAAGTTCTGAGATTTCTTAATTTACTATTTCTTAATTTTATATTGGACTAATTGCATTTTTGCTTGCAGTTGTAAGAAATAATGCAAAGAAATCTGTGTAAATTTTACCCAGTTCCCCTAATGGGATATCTTGTAAAAGTAGAGTACAAATATCACAACCAGGATATTGATATTGATACACTCAAGAAATGAAATCCCTCCATCATCTCAGTGATCTCTTTTATTGCCCTTCAATAATTATATCCATTTTCTTCCCACTCTCTTCCCTTCCTTTAACCCTGGAAGCCACTAATATGTCCTTCATTTCCAAATTTTCATCATTTAAAGTTTGTTATATAGATGTATTCAAATAGAATATGATCTTTGTAGGGGTTGGTTTTATTCACCTATCATCTCATCTTCTCATCTCATCTCCTTGTCTCACTCATCTCATCGTCCCATCTTGTCATCCATCCCATCATCCCATATCATTGTCTCAACTCATCATCTCATCTCGTCATTTTATCTCATCTTGTCATCAAGTCTCATCATCCCATCTCGTCATTTCATCTCCTCATCTCATCTCATCTTGTCATTCTGTGTCATCATCTCATCTTGTCATCCCTTTCATAGTTTCATCTCATCATCTCTTCTCATCTCATCATCCCGTCTTGTCATCTCGTCTCGTCTCATCATCACGTCATCTCATCTCATCACGTCATCTCATCTCACTGTCACATCTCCTCTCAGCTCTCCTTGTTTTCCCATCTTGTCATCACGTCTCATCTCCATGCCTCATCTTGCCACCTAGTCTCGTCTTGTCTCATCATCTCATCATCTCATTTCATAGTTTCATCTCATTGTCCCGTATCATCTTGTCATCCCATCTCATCGTCTGTCTCATCATCCCATCTCATCCTCTCATCTAAAATCATCGTCCTGTCTCATCGTTTCATCTTGTTGGCTCATCTCAGTCATCCTGTCATCTCATCGTTCCATCTCGTCATCTCTTCTCATCTCATCTTCCCATCTTATCATCTTGTCTCATCTCATCATCTCATCATCTCATCTCACCTCATTGTCCCATCTCATCATCTCATCTCCTCTTGTCATCCAATCTCATTGTCCCTCCTCATTTTCTGGTCTCATCTTATCATTCTGTCTCATCATCCCATCTCATCATCTCATCTCATCTCCTCATCTCATCTCATTATCTCATCATCTCATCTTGTCTCATTGTCATGTCTTATCTGGTCATCCCCTTTCATTGTCCCATCTTGTCATCTCTTCTCATGTCATCATCCCATCTCAACATCCCAACTCATCTCCCTGTCTCGTCCACAGTCTTGTCTCATCATCTCATCTTTTCTCATCTCGGCTTCTCATCATCTCATCATCCCATCTCATTATCCTCTCATCTCATTTCATCTCATTGCTCTGTCTCAAAGGCCTGACTGATCTCATTGTCCCTTCACATTGTCCATTTCATCATCCCATCTCATCTTCTCATCCCATCTCATCATCTTGTCATCCTATCTCATCTCAGCATCACCTTGTCTCATATCGTCTTCCATCTTGTCACCCTGTCTCGTATCCCTGTCTCTTCATCTTGGCTTATCTCGTCATCTCATCTCATCACTCAGTCTCATCGTCTTGTCATTTCATCTCATCAACTTGTCTCATAACGTTGTTGCATCTCACCATCTTGACATCTTTTCTTGTCATTTTATCTCATCATCTCATCTCCTCTCATCCTCACATCTCATCGTCCCGTCTCATCTTTTCATCCCATCTCATCTCCCACCTCATCTTGTCATGCTGACTCATCGTCCCATCTAATTGTCTCAACATCTCTTCCTCTCTTCACATAATTTCATCTCATCTTCTCATCTCATCTTGCTGTCCCATCTTGTCATCTCAACTCGTCTGTTCATTTCATCATCTCACCTCCTTTTGCTTTCTCATCCCAAAGTCTCATCTCGTCATCTTGTTCTTTCATCTCATAGTATCATCTCATCATCCTGTCTCATCTTGTCATCCCGTCTCATCGTCTCATCTCATCTTGTCATCCTCTCTCATCATCCTGTCTCATCATCTCCTGTCATCGTCTCATCTCATCACTTTGTCTCATCTAGTTGTCCTCCCTCATCATTCGATCTCCATGTCACCCCTCTTCTCATCTTCCTCTCTTGTCCTCCCATTTCATACTCCCTGTTTCATCTTCTCATCTCATCTTGTCGTCCTGTCTCCTCATCCCATCTCATCATTCCATCTCATCCTTTATTTTGTTGTCTCATCTCATCTCATTGTCCTGTCTCATTGTCCCATCTCATCGTCATCTCTTCATCTCATTGTGTCATCTCATCTTGTAGTCTAATCTCATCTCATCTCATCATCTTATCAGACCTCATCACCCCGTCTTGTCATCCCATATCATCTTGTTGCCCTGTCTTGTCGTCCCTACTCATCATCTCATTTCATTTTACCATCTCATCATCTCATCTCATCTCGTCATCCTGTCTTGTCTACCCATCTGATCGATTCAACTCCTCATCTTGTGTTGTCATCTCGTCATCTTATCTCATCTTGTTGATTTGTGTCTTTGTCCTATCTAGTCGCATTGTCTCATCTTGACTCATCTCGTCATCCCATCACATCGGCTCATCCCCTATTTTAGTTATTTCATCCCATTGTCTCATCTCACCTCATCATCCATCTTGTCATCCTGTCTTGTCTCCCTGTCTTGTCTCACAGTTTCATCTCATCGCCCCACCTCATTGTCTCATCTCATCATTTCATCATCTTGTCATCTTGTCTCATAGTTTCATCTCATCTCATCTCATTGTCTCGTCTCATCATCACATCTCCTCATCTCATCTCTTCTTGTTTTCCCACCTTGTCGTCATGTCTGATCTCCCTGTCTCATCTCTCCATCTAGTCTCATCATCTCAAATTGTAGTTTCATCTCATTTTCCCATCTCATCTTGTCATCCCATCTCATCATCTGTCTCATCATCCCATCCCAATCTCTCATCTCATCATCTCATCTTGTCTCATGTTGTCAGCTCATCTCATCTTGTCTCATCATCCTGTCTCATCATCCATCTCATTGTCCCGTCTTGTTGTTTCATGTTGTCATCTCATCTTGTGGTCTCATCTTGTCTCTTCTCATAATCTCGTCTCATCTCATTGTCCCCTGTCATCATTCCATCTCCTCATCTTCTCTCTCCTCATCTTCCCAAGTTGTCGTCCCATCTCATCTCCCTGTCTTGTCATATTGGCTCATCTCATTGTCTCGTCTCATTGTCCCATCTCATCTTCACATCATTTCATCTTGTCATCTCATCTCAAATAATCATCCTGTCTTATCAGCCCATCTCATCATCCCATCTCATCATTTCATCTTGTTGTCTCATCTCATCATTGTCCCATCTCATCGTTCCATCTCATTGTCTCTTCTCATCTCATCATCCCATCTTATCATCTTGTCTCTTCTCATCATCTCATCTCATCTTGCTGTCCTGACTCATCATCTCTTCTCATCTTGTCATCCCATCTCATCATCCCTTCTCATCATCTGGTTTCCTCTCATCATTCTGTCTCATCATCCCGTCTCATCATCTCATCTCTTCTCCTCATCTCCTCTCATCATCTCGTCTTCTCATCTTGTCTCATTGTCTTGTCTCATCTCATCATCCCCTCTTGTCATCCTATCTCGTCATCTCTTCTCATCTCCCTGCCTCATCACACAGTCTTGTCTCATCAACTTGTCTTTTCTCATCTCGGTTTCTCGTCATCTCATCATCCCATCTCATGATCCTTTCATCATCTCTTCTCATCTCATTGTCCCATCTCATAGGCCCGTTTGATCTCCTTGTCCCTTCACATCATCCATCTCATCATCCCATCTCATCTCATCTCATCTTGTCGTCCTATCTCATCTTGTCTTCTCATCTTGTTACCTTGCCTTATCCTGTTATCCCAGCTTGTCATCCAATCATCATCTCATGTCATCACCTCATCTTGTCACCACACCTTCACATCTTGTCTCTTCATCTGTTGCATCTCCTCATCATCCATCTCATCATCCCATCTCATTATCTCATCTCGTCATCTCATCTTGTCTCATCTCGTCATCTCATCTTCCCATCTCATTGTCTCATCTCATCTCATCATCCTTTCTCATCATCCTGTCTTGTTGTCTCACATCATCATCTCATCTCATCATTTCATTTCATCTAGTTGTCCCATCTTATTTTTCCATCTCCATGTCTCCTCTCTTCTCCTCTTCCTCTCTTGTCATCCCATCTCGTCTACCTGTCTTGTCATCTCATCTCATTTCATCATCCCATCTTGTCATCTCATTTCATCTCATCATCTCATCTCATCTCAAAGTCCCATCTCACTATCCCATCTCATTGTCAGCTCTTCATCCCATCACATTGTCTCAACTTGTAGTCTAATCTCGTCCCATCTCATCGGATCTCATCACCCTGTCTTATCATACCGTCTCATCTTGTCATCCTGTCTTGTCCGTACTCATTGTCTCAACTCATTATTCCATCTCGTCATCTAATCTCATCATGTCATCCAGTCTCATCAACCCATATCATCATTTCATCTCCTCATCTTGTCTTGTCATCTAATAGTATCATCGCCTCTCATCGTTTCATCTGATCTTGTCATCCTCTCTCATCATTCCATCTCACCTCCCTTTCTAGTCCCACCATCTTGTCTCATCATCTTCTCTCTTTGTCTCATCTCAGCATCTCGCCTCATGATCCTGTCTCATCATCTCATCTTGTCATCTCATCTCATCTCTTCATCCTGTCTCATTGTTTCATTTCATCTCATCATCTTATCTCATCTACTCCACTTGTCTCATTGCCCTGTCTGGTCTGGTTGTCTCGTCTCATTGTCTCATCTCATCTCATCATCCTGTCTCATCCTCTCATCCTCTATTCTTGTCATTTCATCTCGTCATCTCATCTCATCTCGTCATCCCATCTCATCTTCCCTCTCATCCATTATTGGGTTGAATTCATGAATTTGGAAATTCAATATTGCAGATATGTTAACTCTCCTCCAAATAGGGGTCTACTACCCCTTGTAGTTTTTCAGTTTTTACTCCAGTTAATGCCGTGCCAATCATTAGGCAAATTCTCAACAGGAGGTAGAAATCTGAGCATTGATTTAGTCATTTTCTTTAATTTTTCTAATTTTCATGACATTTTTAACTACATTGAAAAGCCATAAAATAATATATCAAATATATTTCATCTCATCTCGGTCATCCCGTCTCATCTCGTCCTTTCACATCGTCTCATCTCATCTCATCATCCTGTCTTGTCATCTCATCTCCTCATTATATCTCATCATATCATCTCGTCATCTCGTTATCTCATCTCATCTTGTTGAGTTTTGCCTTTGTTCTGTCTGGTCGCATCATCTCTTCATCCCGTCTTGTCACCTCATCCCATATTTTTCTATTTCATCCCATCATTTCATCTCAGCTCATCATCCCATCTTGTCATCCTGCCTCGTCCCCCTGTCTCATCTCACTGTCTCATCTCATCACCCCACCTCATCGTCTCATCTCATTGTCTCATCATCCTGTCATTCCATCTCACAATTTCATCTCTTTGTTTCATCTTATCTCGTCATCCTGTCTTGTCATCTCATCTCATCTCATCTTGTCTTCTCATCTCTTCATCACATATCATCATCACATCTCAACTCGTCATACTTTCTCATCTCATCTTCTCATCTCCTCTTCTCATCTCATCATTTCATCTCATTATCTCATCTAATCTCATTGTCCCATCTCATCTTGTCCTGACTCATTGTCCCTTCTCATCTCTCTGTCTCATTTCATTGTTTCATCTCTTCCTCTCATCTCATCATCCCTTCTCAAAGTTTCATCTCATCATCTTGTCTCATCTCATCATCCCGTCTTGTCATCTTGTCTCATCTCATCATCTCGTTGTCTTATCTCATCTATGATCTTGTCTCATCGTCCCATCTCCTCATCTCATCTATTCTTGTTTACCCATCTTGTCATCACGTCTCATCTCCCTGTCTCATCTTGCCATCTAGTCTCATCATCTCATCATATCTCATTGTTTCATCTCATTTTCCCAACCCATCTTGTCATTTCGTCTCATTGTCTGTCTCATCATCACATCTCATCCTCTCATCTTGTTGTCTCATCTTATCTCATGTTGTCATCTCATCTCATCTTGTCATCTTGTCTCATCATCCTGTCTCATCATCTGTCTCATTGTTTCATGATTTCATCTTGTCTTGTGGTCTCATCTCATCTCTTCTAATCATCTCATTTTATTTCTTTGCCTCATGTTGTCATTCTGTCTCCTTGTCTTGTCTCTTCTCACCTTCCTATCTTGTTGTCCCATCTCATCTCCCTGTCTTGTCATCTTATCTCAACTCATTGTCTCATCTCTTTGTCCTATCTTGTCTTCTCATCATTTTGTCTTGTCATCTCATCTCAAATCACCATCCTCTCTCATCATTTCATATTGTTGTTTTATCTCATCATTTCATCTTTTCTCTTCTCATTCATCACCCCATCTCATTGTTCCATCTATCGTCTCTTCTCATCATCCCATCTTATCATCTTGTCTCATCTCATCATCTCACCATTTCATCTCAAGTCATTGTCCCTTCTCATCACCTCGTCTCATCTTGTCATCTCATCTCATCGTCCCTTCTCATCATCTATTCTCATCTCATCATTCTGTCTCATCATCCCATCTCATTGTCTCATCTAATCTCCTCATCTCATCTCATCTCGTCTAATCGTCTTCTCTCATCTCATCATCACCTCTCGTCATCCCATCTAGTCATCTATTCTCATATTGTCATCCCATCTCGAAATCCCATCTCATCTCCCTGTCTCGTCCCACTGTCTTATCTCATCATCTCATCTTTTCTCATCTTGGCTTCTCTTCATCTCATCATCCCACCTCATCATCCTCTCATCATCTCATCTCATCTCATTGCTCCATCTCATAAGCCCATCTGATCTCGTCATATCTTCACACCTTCTATCTCATCATCCTGTCTCATCTTCTCATCTCATCTCATCATCTTGTCATCCCATATCATCTCTTCAACTCATCTCGTCACCTTGTCTCATCTGGTCATCCCAACTTGTCATCCATCTCTTCATTCCATCTCGTCATCTCATCTCATCACCTCATCACATCATCTTGTCTCCTCATCTTGTCTCATCTCATCACCCCATCTCATCATCCCATCTTGCCATTTCATTTCCTCATCTCGTTTCATCTCATCATCCCATCTCATCATCCCATCTCATCATCTCCTCTCATCTTGTCATTCCATCTCATCATCTCGTCTCATCATCTCGTCATTTAATTGTCTCTTCTCATCATTTCATCTCATCCTCTTGACTCATCTTGTTACTCCATCTTGTCATCCCCACTCATCATCCCAACTCTTCTCCCTGTCTCTTCTTGTTTTTTTGTCTCATCATCTCATCTCATGATCTCATCTCATGTTCTCATCTCATAGTTTCATCTCATCATCCCATCTCAGCCCGCCATCCCATCTTGTCATCCGTCTTGTCATTCCGTTTCATCATCTTATCTCATCGTCCCATCTTGTCTTGTTTCTTCTTCACATCTTATCTCATCATTCCATCTCATTGTCCCATCTCATCTCTTTATCCTGTCTCATCATCCTGTCTCATTGTCCCATCTTATCATCCTTTTCACCATCCCGTCTCATCATCCCATATCATCTTGTCATCCCTTCTCATCTTCCCATCTCATCGCCCATCTCACCTCATCATCCTGTCTCACCATCCATCTCATCATCCCATCATGCCTTGTCATTTTATCTCTTTGACTCATCTCATCTCATTGTCCCATCTCGTCTTCCCATCTCATCATCTTTCCTTCATTTCATCACAGTGTCCCATCCTGTAGTCTAATCTCATCCCATCTCATCATCTCATCAGATCTCATCACCATGTCTTGTCATCCCATCTCATCCTGTTGTCCTATCTTGTTGTCCTTACATATCTTCTCATCTCATTTTCCCATCTTGATGTCCCATCTCGTCTCATCATTCTGTCTCACCAACCCATCTCATAGTTTCATATCCTCATCTTGTCTCATCCTCTCATAGTCTCATCTTCTCTCACCGTTTCATCTCATCTCATCATCCTTTCTCACCATCCCATCTCATCTCCCTGTCTCATCCCACCATCTTGTCTGATCATCTTATCTTGTTGTCTCGTTTTGGCATCTCGTCTCATCATCCCATCTCATCATCCCATCTTGTCATCTCATCTCATTTCCTCATCCTGTCACATTGTCTCACTTCTTCTCATCATCTCATCATCTTATCTCATCTCCTCCGCATGTCTCCTTGTCCTGTCTAGCCTCATTATCTCATCTCATTGTCTTGTCTCATCTCATCAACCTTTCTCATCCTCTCATCCTCTATACTTGTCATTTCATCTCATTGCCTCATCTCATCTTTTCATCCCGTCTCATCTTCCCTCTCATCCATTATTGGGTTGAATTCATGAATTGGAAAATTCAATATTGCAGAAATGTTAAGTGTCTTCCAAATAAGCATCTACTAACCCTTGTAGTTTTTCAGTTTTTACCCCAGTTAATGCAGTGCCAATCACCAGGCAAATTCTCAACAGGAGGTAGAAAGCTGAGAGTTAATTTAGCCATTTTCTTTAATTTTTCTAATTTTAATGACATTTTTAACTACCTTGAAAAATGAAAAGTTAATATATCAAATAAATCTCATCTCATCTCATTATCTCATCTCATCTCATCTCGTCCTTTCTTCTCATCATCTTATCTCATCTCATCATCCCATCTCGTTGTCTCATCTTCTCATTTCATCTCGTCATCTCATTTCATCATCTTGTCATCTCATATCATTCTATTGACTTTGTGTTTGTCCTGTCTAGTCATGTCATCTCATCTCATCATCCCATCTCGTTGATTCATATCATCTTTTCTTCTTCTCATCCCATCTCATCTCATCATCTCATATTGTCACCTTGTCTCATCTCGTTCCAACCTGCCTTCCATCTCAACATCTCATCTCATCATTTCATCTTGTTACCACATCTCTTTGTCTTGTCTCATCAATCCCTCTCATCATTTCATCTCCTCGTCTTGTCTCATCATCTAATAGTCTCAGCTCTTCTCATCATTTTGCTTCATCTCCTCATCCTGTCTCATCATCCCATCTTGTCTCCCTGTCTCATCCCACCATCTTGTCTCATCATCTTATCCTGTTGTCTCAACTCGGCATCTTGTCTCATCATCCTGTCTCATCATCCCATCTCATCATCTCATCTCATCTCCTCATCCTGTCTTATTGTCTTATTTTTTCTCATCATCTCATCATCTTATCTCATCTCCTCCACTTGTCTCATCATCCTATCTAGTCTCCTCATTTCTTCTTGTAATTTAATCTCATCATCTCATTATCACTTCTTGTTTTGTTCCCTGTGTCTTTGTCCTTTCTAGTCGTGTCGTCTCATCTCATCATCCTGTCTTGTCAGCTCATCGCCTATTTTTGTCATTTCATCTCATTGTCTCATCTCATCTCATCATCCCATCTCATCATCTTGTCTCATCTCATCATATCGACTTGTCATCCTGTCTCAGCTCCCTGTCTCAACTCACAGATTCATCTCTTCACCCTACCTCATCATCTCATCTTCTCATCCATTCTTGTCATCTCGTCTCATCTCATCATCTTGTCATCTCATCTCATCTTGTCATCTCATCTCATTGTCACATCTCCTCTTCTCATCTCTTCTTGTTTTCCCATCTTACCATCACATTTCATATACCTGTCTCATCTTGCCATCTATTCTCATTGTCTTGTCTCATCATCTCGTCATCTCATCTTGCCGTTTCATCACATTGTTCTGCATCATCTTGTCACCCTTTTCATCATCTGTCTCAGCATTCCATCTCATCCTCTCATCTTGTCATCTTATCTTGTCTCTTGTCATTTCATTTCATCTTGTCATCTCGTTGCATCATCCTGTCTCAATGTCTGTCTCATCATCTGTCTCATTTCATGTTATCGTCTCATCTTGTGGTCTTATCTCGTCTCTTCTCATCATCTTGTCTCATCTCATTGACCCATGTCATCGTTCCATCTCCTCATCTTGTCTCTTCTTATCTTCCCATCTTGTCATCCTATCTCATCTCCTTGTCTTGTCATCTTGTCTCATCCCATTGTCTCATCTCATTGACCCATCTCATCTTCTCATTGTTTCATCTTTTCCTCTCATCTCAAACCATCATCCTGTCTCATCATTCCATCTCATTGTTCCATCTCATTGCTTCCTCTTGTTGTCTCATCTCATTCATCATCCCATCTCATCATTCCCTCTCATCATCTCTTCCCATCTCATCATCCTATCTTATCATCTTGTCTCATCTCATCATCTCATCCTCCCATCTCATCTCGTGGTCCTGTCTCATCCTCTCATCTCAATTTTGTCATCCCATCTCATTGTCCCTTCTCATCATCTAGTCTTATCTATCATTCTGTCTCATCATCCCATCCCGTCATCTCATCTCATCACCTCATCTCGTCTCATTGTCTTGTCTCATCTCATCATCCCCTCTCATTTTCCCATCTTCTCAGCTCTTCTCATCTTGTCATCCCATCTTGACGTTCCAACACCTCTTCCTGTCTCATCTTACTGACTTGTCTCATCATCACGTCTTTTCTCATCTCAGCTTCTCATCATTTCTTCATCCTCTTTCATCATCTCGTTTCCTCTCATTGTCCTGTCTCGTTGGCCCATCTTATCTCATCATCCCTTCACATCATCCATCTCTCCCTGTCTCGTCTTCTTGTCTCATCTCATCTTGTTTTCCCATGTCATCTCATCATCTCATCTCATCACCTTGTCTCATCTTGTGGTCCCATCTTGTCATCCATCTCATTATCCCTTCTTATCATCTCATCTCATCACCTCATCTCCTCATCTTGACTCATCTCATCATCGCGTCTTATCATCACATCTCGTCATTTCATCTCATCATCCCATCTCATCATCTCATCTCATCTTGTCATCCCACCTCATCATCCTGTCTCGTTATCTCGTTATCTCATCATCTCCTCATCTCTTCTCATCATTTCATTCCGTCATCTTGACTCACCTTGTCGTCCCATCTTGTCTTCCCTGTTCATCATCCCATTTTGTCTCCCTGTCTCTTCTTGTTGTCTCGTCTCATCTTCTTGGCTCATCATCTTGTCTCCTGTTCCCATCTCATTGTCCCATCTCATTTCTTCATCCTCTCTCATCATCCTGTCTCATTGTCCCTTCCCATCATCTGTCTCATCATCCCGTCTCATCATCTCATACCATCATCCCATCTCATCTTGTCATCTTGTCTCATCTCATCTTCCTGTCTCATCATTCCATCTCCTTGTCTCGTTTCTTCTCATCTTCCATCTTGTCATCCTGTCTCATCTCCTTGTCTCATCATCTCTGCTCATCTTGTCATCCGAACTTTTCATCCCCTCTCATTCTCTGGTGTCATCTCATCAATCGATCTCATTATCCCATCTCATCATCCCATCTCATCATTTCATCTTGTTGTCTCATCTCATTCATTGTCCCATCCTATCATTCTGTCTCATCATCTCTTCTCATCTCATCATCCCATCTTATCATCTTGTCTCATCTCCTTATCACATCTCATCTCTTTTTCCTATCTCATCATCTCATCTCATTTTGTCATCCTGTCTCATCATCTCATCTCTTTACCTTGTCATCTCATCATCTTTTGTCATCATTTCATCTCGTGATCTTGACTCATCTTGTCATCCCAGCTCATCATCCCATCTTGTCTCCCTGTCTCTTCTTTTGTCTCATCGTGACATCTCATCTCATCATCTTGTCTTATGTTTTCATCTCAGAGTTTCATCTCATAATCCCATCTCAACACACCATCCCGTGTCATCATCCTGTTTCATCGTCTCATCTCATTGTCCCATCTTGTCTTGTTTCATCATCACATCTCATCTCATTATTCCATCTCGTTGACCCATCTCATCTCTTTATCCCATCTCATCATCCTGTCTTTTTGCTCCATCCCATCACCTGTCTCATCATCCCATCTCATCATCTCATATAATCATCTATTCACATCATCTCATCTCATCTCTTCTTGTCCTCTTGTCTCATCTCATCATCCTGTCTCATCATTCCATTTCATCGTCTCATTTTTTCACATCTTCCTTCTTGTCATCCTGTCTCATCTCCCTGTTTGATCATCTTGGCTCATCTCATCATCTCATCTTGTCATTCGGTCACATCATCTCATCATTACATCTCATTACGTTGTCTCACCTCGTCCTCCTGTCATGTCATCTTGTCATCTTTTCTTGTCATTTTATCTCATCATCTCATCTCCCCTCATCATCTCATCTCCCCTCAACATCTAATCTCCTCTTGTCATCCCATCTCATGGTCCTTTCTCATCTTATCATCACATCTCATCTCCTCCTCATCTTGTCATGCCAACTCATCGACCTGTCTCATTGTTTCATCATCTCTTCATCTCATCATGTAATTTCATCTCATGATCTCAGCTCATCTCGTCCCATCTTGTCATCTGAACTCAGCTCATCATCTCATTGTCACATTTCATCTCACTTTCTCATCTCAAAGTCTCATCTCGTTGTCTTGTCATCTCGTTCTTCCATCTCATAGTTTCATCTCATCATCCTGTCTCATCATGTCATCCCTATTCACTGCCCCATCTCATAACCTGTCTCACCTCATCGTCCTGTCTCATCATCCATCTCATCATCCCATATCATTGTCCCATCTCATCATCTCACTTCATATCTCACATCTCATCATCGCATCTCATCATCTCATCTCATCTTGTCATCCGATCTCATCATCTCTTCTCAACATCTGGTCTAATCTCATCATTCTGTCTCATCATCCCATCTCGTCTTCTCATCTCCTCATCTCATCTCATCATCTTGTCATCTCATCTCGTCTCATTGTCTTGTCTTATCTCATAATCCCTTCTTGTCATCCCATCTCATCATCTCTTCTCATCTTGTCATCCCATATCGACATCCCATCTCATCTCCCTGTCTCTTCGCAACATCATTTCTCATCATCTCATCTTTTCTCATCTTGGCTTCTCATCATCTCATCATTCCATCTCATCATCCCCTCATCATCTATTCTCATTTCATTGTCCTGTCTCTTAGGCCTGTCTGATCTCGTCATCCCTTCACATCATCCATCTCATCATCCTGTCTCATCTTCTTGCCTCATCTCAACATCTTGTTATCCATCTCTTCTCGTCCTCTCATCTCATTAAATTGCCTCATCTCATCATCCCATCTTGTCTTCCATCTCATCATCACATCTCGTCGTCTCATCTCAGCACCCATCTCCTTGTCTTGTCTCATCTCATCATCCCGTCTGGTCATCCCATCTCGTCATTTCATCTCCTTGTCTCGTTTTATCTCATCATCCCATCTCATCATCCCATCTCATTGTCTTGTCTCATCTTGTCATCCCATCTCGACATCTCACCTCATCATTCCATCATCTCATCATCTCTTCTCATCATTTCATCTCATTATCTTGACTCATCTTGTTGTCCCATCTTGTCATCCTGGCTCATCATCCCATCTCATCTCCCTGTCTCTTCTTGTTGTTTCGTCTCATCTTCTTGTCTCATCATCTCATCTCGTGTTCTCAACTCATAGTTTCATCTCATCATCCCATATCAACCTTCCATTCCATCTCATCATCCATCTCATCATCCTGTTTCATCATCTCATCCTGTCATCCCATCTTGTCTTGTTTCATCATCACATCTCATCTCGTCATTCCATCACATTTTAATCTCATCACTTCATCCTATCTCATCATAATCTCATTGTACCATCCCATCGTCCATCTTATTGTCCCATCTCATCATCTCATATCGTCATCTCATCTCATCTTATTATCTTGACTCATCTCATCATCCTGTCTCATCATTCCATTTCCTCATCATGTCTCTTCTCATCTTCCATCTTGTCATCTCATTTCATCTTCCTGTCTCATCATCTTGGCTCATTTAATCTTCTCATCTCATCATTCCGTCTCATCATCTCATCATCTTTTCTCATCTTGTCAATCCATCTTGTCATCTGTCATCTTGTCATCTTTTCCTGTTATTTTATCTCATCATCTCCTCTCCTCTCATCATCCCCTCTCATCGACCCATCTCATCTTGTCATCCCATCTCATCTCCTGCCTCGTCTTGTCATGCAGACTCATCATCACGTCTCGTCATTTCATCTGTTCATTTCATCATGTACTGTCATCTCATCATCTCGTCTAATCTCATTGTCCCATCTTGTCATCTTGTCTCATCTCGTCATCTTTTTCTCTCATCTCATCTTGCTGTCTCATCTCAAAGTCTCATCTCATCATCTCATTATCTCATTCTTTCATCTCATAGTTTCATTTCATCATCCTGTCTCATCGTGTCATCCCATCTCATCTTGTCATCCCATCTCATCGCCCATCTCACCTCATCATCCTGTCTCATCATCCTTCTCATCATCCTATCACATTGTCTCATCTCATCATCTCATCTTGTCTCGTCTCATCATTTCACCTCATCTTCCATCTCATTGTCTCATCTCATCTCATCATCTCCTCGTCTCATCCTGTGTCATTGTCTTGTCTCATCTTGTCATCCCCTCCTGTCATCCCATCTCATCATCTCTTCTCATCTCATCATCCAAACTCGACATCCCTTCTCATCTCCCTGTCTC
Organism: Tamandua tetradactyla; assembly: GCF_023851605.1. Taxonomy (NCBI): domain Eukaryota; kingdom Metazoa; phylum Chordata; class Mammalia; order Pilosa; family Myrmecophagidae; genus Tamandua; species Tamandua tetradactyla. The sequence goes on from NC_135354.1 coordinate 5,952,873, forward strand.
ATCCCACTGTCTTGTCTCATCATCTTGTCTTTTCTCCTCTCAGCTTCTAGTCATCTCAGCATCCCATCTCATCGTCCTCTCATCATCTCGTCTCATCTCATTCTTCCATCTCATAGGCTGTCTGATCTCATCATCCCTTCATATCGTCCATCTCATCATCCTGTCTCATCTTCTCATCTCATCTCATCATCTTGTCATCTCATCTCGTCTCATTGTCTTGTCTCATCATGTTATCCCTTCTCGTCATCTCATCCCCTATTTTTATCATTTCTTCTCTTCATCTCATCTCATCATTCCATCTCTTCATCTTGTCTCACCTCATCATCCCATCTTGTCATCCTGTCTCGACTCACAATCTCAACTCATTGCCCCACCTCACCATCTCATCTCGTCATTTTGTCATCTGATTTCATTGTTTCATCTCATTGTCTCATCTCAACTTGTCATCCTGTCCTGTCATCACAGCTTATCTTGTCATCTCATAATCATCGTCATCTTGTCATCTTTTCTTGTCATTTTATCTCATCATCTCATCTCCTCTCATCATCCCATCTCATCATCCCATCCATCTTGTCATCCCATCTCATCTCCCTACTCATGTTTTCATGCCGACTTATCGTCCCATCTCATCATCTTATCATCTCTTTGTCTCATCATGTAATTTCATCTCATCATATCATCTAATCTCATTTTCCCTCCTGTCATGTTGACTCGTCTCATCATTTTTTGTCTCATCTCATCTCACTGTCTCATCAGAAACTCTCGTCTTGTTGTCTCATCATCTTGCTCTTTCATACTGTTGTTTCATCTCATCATCCTGTTTCATCTTATCATCCTGTTTCATCATCCTGTCTCATCGCCTGTATCACCTAGTCATCCTGTCTCATCATCTGTCTCATCATCCCATCTCATCATCTCATCTTGTCTCATCTCATCATCTCATCTCATCTTCCCATCTCATTGTCTCAACTCCTCTCGTCATCCTGTCTCATTATCCTGTCTTGTCACCTCATGTCATCTTCCCATCTCATCATTTCATCTCTTCTAGTTGTCCTGTCTCATCCTTCCATCTCCACATCTCTCTTCTCATCTTCCTTTCTTGTCATCCTGTCTCATTTCCCTGTCTTGTCATCTCATCTCATCTCAACGTCCCATCTTGTTGTCTCATTTCAACTCATTGTCTCATCTCATCTCATCATCTCATCTCATTGTCACATCTTCTCGTATCATCTCTTCTTGTTTTCCCATCTTGTCTTCACATCTCATCTCCATGTCTTATCTTGCCATCTTGTCTCATCATCTTCTCTCTTCATCTCATCATCTCATGTCATATTTTCATCTCATTGTTCCATCTCATCTTGTCATCCTGTCTCATCATCCCATTTCATCCTCTCATTTCATCATCTCATCTTGTTTCATGTTGTCATCTCATCTCGTCATCCTGTGTCATCATCCTGTCTCATCATCCGTCTCTTTGCCCCGTATCATTGTTTCATGTTGTTGCCTCATCTTGTGGTCTCACTTGTCTCTTCTTATCATCTCATCTCATTTCGTTGTCACATCTCATCTTCCTGTCTCGTCTCCATATCTCATCCCACCGTCTTGTCTAATTGTCTCATCATTTCACTGTCACATCTCGTCATCTCATCTCATTGTTCCACCTAATCATCTCCTCTCTTCATCTCATCTTGTCTCATCTCATCATCTCATCTAATCTTGCCATTCTTTCTAGTTTTACTGTCTCATCTCGTCATCACATCTGATCATCCCATCTGATCATCCCATCTCATCGTCCATCTCGTCATCCCTTCTCTTCATCTCATGTCATTGTCACATTTCATAGTCTCATGTCATGATCTCATCTCATCGTCTCATCAACTCATCTCGTCTCATTGTCTCGTTCCATCTCATCGTCTCCTTTCATCATCCCATCTCGTATTCTCATCTCATCTCTTCATCCTATCTCACCATACCATCTTGTCATCCCATCTCATCATCCGTCTCTTCATCCTGTCTCATCATCTCATGTCGTCGTCTCATCTCATTGTCTAATCTCATCTTCTCATCTCCTCGTCTTGTCATCTCTTCACGTCTCATCATCTCACTTCATCTTATCATCTCCTGTCATCCTCCCATCTCGTCATTTCATCTCATCTCTTCATCCTGTCACATCTTCATGTCTCATGTCCATGTCCAATTCCACTGTCTTGTCTTATTGTCTCATCATTTCATCATCCCATCTCATCATCTCATCTCATCATCCCATCCCTTCATCTCATCTCATCACCTCATCTTGTCTCTTCTCGTAGTCTCATCTCATCCCGTCATCCAATTTCATCATTCGTCTCATCATCCCATTTCATCATCTCATGTCGTCATCTCATCTTGTCATCTCGTCTCATCATCTCATCTCATCATCTCATCATCTCATCTCATCTCATTTTCTCACTACATTTCTATGTCTCCTCTCATCATCTAATCTTGTCATCTCATCTCATCTCATCATCCCATCTCATCTTCCTGTCTTGTCTCCCTGTCTCATCCAACCGACTTGTCTCATTGTCTCATTATTTCATCATCCTATCTCATCATCTCATTTCATCATCATGCCTCATCGTCACATCTCATTGTCTCATCTTGCTTGATCACATCGCCTCATCTCATCTTGTCATTCTGTCTCATTGTTCCATCTCCTGTTGTCATCCTGTCTCATCATCCCATCTCATCATCCTGTCTCATCGTCTGTCTTGTCATCCTGTCACCTCATCTAATATCATCATCTCATCTTGTCATCTCATATTGTCTTCCTGTCTCATCTCCATGCCTCATCCAACTGACTTGTCTCCTTGTCTCATCATTTCATTGTCCCATCTCATCATCTCATATCATCGTCCCATCCGAACATCTCCTTTCATCGTCTCATCTTGTCTTGTCTCATTGTCTCATCTCATCTCGTCATTCTGTCTCATTGACCCATATCATCTCATCATCCCATCTCATCATTCTACCTTGTCATCCTGTCTCATCATCCCATGTCATTTTCTCTTCTCATAGTCTCATCTCATCATCACATCTCATCATCTCATCATCTCATCTCATCAACTTACTTCCTCTCATCGTCTCCTCTCATCGTCCGATCTCATCATCTCATCTCATCTCGTCATCCTGTCACATCTTCCTGTCTCATCTCCATGTCTCATCCCACCATCTTCTCCCATTGTCTCGTCATTTCATTATCCCATCTCATCATCTCATCTCATCATTCCATCTCATTGTCTCATGTCATCATCTCATCTTGTCTTATCTCGTCACATCCCACCTCTTCTTTCTGTCTCATTTCCTGTCTTCTCTTGTCATCATGTGTCATCATCCCATTTAATCATTCTGTCTCATCGTCCATCTCCTTGTCCTGTCTCATCATCTCATGTCATTGTCTCATCTCGTAGTCTCATCTTGTCATCTCATCTCATCATATTGTAATATCATCCTATCTCATCATCTCACTTCACCTCATCATCTAATCTCATCATCCCATCTCATCATCTTTTCTCATCTCATCATCCCGTCTCATCTCCATGTCTCATCCCACTGCCTTGTCTCATTGTCTCGTCATTTCATCATCCCATCTCATTATCACATCTCATCGACTCGTCACTTTCTTTCATATCATCATCTCACTTCATCTTGTCATCTCCTCTCCTCATCCCATTTTGTTGTCTCATCTCATCTCCTCATCACGTCTCGTCTTCCCATCTCATCTCCATGTCTCATCTCACTGTCTTGTCTCAATGTCTCATCATTTCATTGTCTCATCTCATCATTTCATATCATTTTCCCGTCTCATCGACTCATCTTGTCTTGACTCGTCATCTCATCTCATCTCATCATTCGGTCTCATTGTCCCATCTCATATCATCATCCCTTCTCATCATCCCATCATGTCATCCCGTCTCATCATCTCATGTCATCATCTCATCTTGTCATCTTGTCTCATCATCTCATCTCATCATCTTATCATCTCATCTCGTCTCATCGTCTCACTTCATCCTGTCTTCTACCCTCATCATCCCATCTCATCTTCTAATCTCTTCTCATCATCTCATCTCATCTTCCCATCTTGTCTCCATTTCTCTTCGCACCATCTTGTCTCAATCTTTCATCATTTTATCGCCCCAACACATCATCTCATCTCATTGTTCCATCTCATCATCTCATCTCATCGTCTATTCTTGTCTCACGTCATCGTCTAATCTCTTCATCCTTCTCGTTATCCCATATCATCATCTCGTATATTGTCTCATCTCATGGTCTCCTCTTGTCATCTCATCTCAACGTATCATCATCTCATCTCATCTCATCATATCGCTTCATCTTGTCGACTCCTTTCATCATCCCCGCTCTTTGTCTCATCTTCCCATCTCCTCTCCATGTCTCATTCCCTGGTCTTGTCTCATTGTCTCGTCATTTCATCGTCCCATCTCATCATCTCATATCATCATCTCATCCCATCATCTCCTCTCATCATCTCATCTTGTCTCATCTCTTTGTCTTAAATCTTCTCATCATTCTGTCTATTTTTCCTGTCTCACCTCATTGTCTCCTCTCATCATCCCATCTCTTCATCCCATCTCATTGCCCGTCTCATCATCCCTTCTCATCATGTCATTTAGTCATCTCATCTCGCAGTCTCATCTCCTCATCTCATCTCATTTTCTCATCTCATCTCGTCTCATTGTCCCGCTTCATCTCATTTTCTCCTCTCATCATCCTATCTTATTGTCTCATCTCATCTCATAGTCTCGTCTCATCACCTCATCTCATCTTCTCATCATCTCCTCTTGCCTCATCATCTCACTTCATCTCATCATCTCCTCTCATCATACCATTTCATAATCTCATCTCATCTCATCATCCCATCTCATCTTCAAGTCTCGTTTCCATGTCTCATCCCACCATCTTGTCTCATTGTCTCATCATTTCATCTCCCTCTCTCGTCATCTCATCTCATTGTACCATCTCATCATCTCATCTTGTTTCATGTCAGTGTCTCATCTCATCTCATCTCATCATTCTGTCTTGCTGTCCCATCTCATCTCATCATCCCGTCTCTTCATTCCATCTCATCATCCCTTCACATCGTCCTTCTCATCATCCCATCTCTTCATCTTATGTCATCATCTCATCTTGTAATCTCTTCTGTTCATCTCATCTCATCATCTTGTCATCTCATCTCATCATCTCACTTCATCTCATCATCTCCTCTCATCATCCCATCTCGTCATCTCATCACATCTCATCATCCCATCTTGTCTTCTTGTCTTCCCGTCTTGTCTTCATTTCTCTTCCTACCATCTTGTCTCATTGTATCGACATTTCATCATCCCATCTCGTCATCTCATCTAATCTTGTTGTTTTCACTCACTCATTATCCTGTCTTATTGTTCCTTCTCCTCGTCTCATCTCTTCTCATCTTCCTGTCTTTTTGTCTCATCTCAACCCCCAGAATCATTATCTTGACTCATCATATCATCTCATCAACTTGTCCCATCCCATCATCTCGTTGTACCGTCTCCTTGTCCCGTCTCATGATCTCATCATCCCATCTCGTCATTCCATCTTATCATCCCTCTCATCTACACATCTCATCTCATCATCCCATGTCATCATTCGTCTCATAATCCCATTTTGTCATCCCATCTCATCAACTCATCTCATCCCATCTCATCGACTCTTCTCCTTTAGCTGTCCCATCTCCTCCTCCTGTCTCATCACATCATCCTGTTTCATTTTCTCCTCCCATCCTTTCATCTTATCCCATCATCTGTTCTCATCATCTCATGATCTTGACATTTCATCTCATCCTCTCATCTCATCTGATCATCTCATCATCTCATCTCCTCTCATCATCTCGCTTCATCTTGTTGTCTCCTTTCATCATACCATCTCATCATCTCATCTTATCTCATCATCCCATCTCATCCTCCCATCTCATCTCCATGTCACATCCCACTATCCTGCCTCATTGACTCATGATTTTATTGTCCCATTTCTTCCTCTCATCGCTTCATCCCATCTCATCATCTCATCTCATTGTCTCATCTTGTCTCATCCCATCATCTCATCTCATCCCGTTATTCTGTCTCGTTGTCCTGTCTCATCTCCTCATCCTGTCTCATCATCCCAGCTCTTCATCCTGTACCATCATCCCATCTCGGCATCCCATCTCATCATCCATCTCGTCATCCCTTCTCATCATTTCTTGTCATCGCCTCATCTCATCTTCTCGTCTCGTCATCTCATCTCACTCTCTTGTCTTCTGATCTCATCTCATCCTCTCACTACATCTCATCATCTCCTCTCATCATCTCATGTCATCTCATCATCCCATCTCATCGTCCAATCTTATCATCCCATCTCGTCTTCCCATCTCCTGTCCATGTCTCATCCCACCATCTTATCTCATTGTCTCCTCATTTCATTGTCCCATTATGTCATCTCATCTCATCATCTCATCTCATCATCTCATCTTGTCTCATCTCGTTGTGTCATCTCATCTCCTCATTCTATCTTATTGTCCCGTCTTGTCACATCATCCCATCTCATCATCCATTCTCATCATCCTGTCTCATCATCCATCTCATCATCTCATCTCATCATCCTGTCTTATTGTCTCATCTCATCTCCTCATCTCATCTCATCTCTTCATTCTGTCTAGCTCCCCATCTCGTCTCATCTTACATCTCATCATCCCATCCCATCATTCCATCTCATCATCTAACTCATCATCCCGTCTTATCATCTCATATCATCATCACATCTCATCATCTTATCTCGTCATCTCATCTCATCTTCTCGTCATCTCATCTCATCTCATCATCTCCCTTCATCTCTTTCTCTCCTCTCATCATCCCTTCTCATCGTCTCATCTCATCTAGTCATCCCAACTGGTCTTATCATCTCATATCTATGTCTCATCTGACCATCTTGTCTCATTGTCTCATCATTTCATCATTGCATCTGTTCATCTCATCTCATCATACCATTACATCATCTCTTCTCTTCATCTCTTCTTGTCTTGTCTCATCATCTCATCTCATCCTGTCATTCTCTCTGGTTGTCCCATCTCGTCTCGTCATCCCTCCTCCTCATCCCATCTCATCATCCCATCTCATCGTCCATCTCATCATCCTGTCTCATCATCACATGTCATCATTTCATCTGGTAGTCTTGGCTCAACATCTCATCTCATCATCTCACTTCATCTCATCCTCTCCTCTCATTATCCCATCTCATCATCCCATTTCATCTCGTCATTCTGTCTTTTTGTCCTGTCTCATCTCATCATTTTGTCTCATCATCCCATCTCATCATCTCATGTCATTGTCTCATCTCATCATCTTATCTCATCTCATCGTCTCATCATCTCAGCTCATCTCATCATCTTGCTTCATCTCTTCATCTTCTGTCATCATCCCATCTCCTCAACTCATCTCATCTCGTTAACCCATCTTGTCTTTCTGGCTCATCTACATGTCTCATCCTACCTTCTTGTCTCATTGTCTTGTCATGTATCGTCCCATCTCGTCATTTCATCTCATTGTCCCATCTCATCGTCTCTTCTCATTTTCTCATCTTGACTCATCTCATTCATCTCATCTCATCTCATCATTCTGTCTCATTGTTACATCTCGTCATCCCATCTAATCATCCCATTTCATCATCCAATCTCATCATCCATCTCGTCATCCCATCTCATCATCTCATATCATCATCTCATCTCATAGTCTCGTCTCATCATCTAATCTGATCGTCTCATATACTCATCTCATCTCATCATCTCACTTTATCTCCTCGTCTCCTCTCATCATCTGATCTCATTGTCTCATCTCATCTCATCATTCCGACTTGTCTTCCCGTCTTATCTCCATGTCTTATCACACACTATTGTCTCATTGTCTCATCATTTATCGTCCCATCTAGTCCTCTCATCTTCCAATCTCTTCGTCTCATTTCATCATCTCATCTTGTCTCATCTCATCATCTCATTTCATCTCATCATTGTGTCTCATTGTCCCATTTTGTCTAGTCATCCTGTCTCATTATCCCATTTCATCACCCCATCTCATCTTCCATCTCGGCGTCCCATCTCATCATCTCATGTCATTGTTTCATCTTGTAGTCTCATCTCATCATCTCATCTCATCTCATTGTTTCACTTCATCTTGTCTCTTCTCATCATCCAATCTTGTCAACTCATCTCATCTCAACATCCCATCTAATCTGCCCCCTCGTCTTCATGTCTCATACCACTGTCTTGTGTCATTGTCTCATCATTTCATTTTCCCATCTCATCATCTCATCTCATCGTCCCATCTTGTCTCATGTCATCTTCTCATCTTGTCTCATCTCATGTCATTTCATCTCGTTTTTCTGTCTCGTTATTCTGCCTCATCTTGTCATCCCATCTCATCATCCCATCTCCTCATCCCATCTCATCATCCGTCTCTTCTTCCCTTCTCATCATCTCATGCTGTCATCTCAGATTTAGTCTTGTCTCATCATCTCATCTCATTGTCTCATCATCTCATCTCATCGTCTAGCTTCATCTCATCATCTCCTCTAATCATCACATCTCATCTTGTCTCATCTCGTCATGCTGTCTCACCTTCCCTTCTTGTCTCCATGCCTCATCCCACCATCTTGTCTCATTTTCTCATCATTTCATCGTCCCATCTCATCATCACATCTCATTGTCCCATATCGTGATCTCATTTCATCTACTCATCTTGTCTCATCTCATCTCATCTCATCATTCTGTCTCATTGACCCATCATGTCTCATCATCCTGTCTCATCATCCCATCTCATAATCCCATCTCATCGTCCATCTCATCATCCCATCTCACCATCTAATGTCATCATCTAATCTCAAAATCTCGTCTTTTCATTTCATCTCTTCGTCTCATCATCTCATCTCATATCATCATCTCACTTCACTCGACCTCTACTCTCATCATCTCATCTCGTCATCTCATCTAATCTCATCATCCCATCTCAACATCTCATATCATTGTCTCATCTCATTGTTTCATCTCATCATCTCAACTCAATGTCTCGTCATCTCATCTTGTCTCATCATCTCACTTCATCTAATCATCTCCCCTCATCATCCATTCTCTTCATCTAGGCTAACCTCATCATCCTGTCTCATCTTCCTGTCTTGTCATCCCATCTCATCCCATGTCTAATCCCACCATCTTGTCTCATTGTCCTATCATTTCATGATCCCATCTTGTCATCACATCTCTTCATCCCATCTCATCATCTCATCTCATTGTCTCATCTTGTCTCATCACTTCACCTCATCTCATCTTGATGTTCTGTCTTGCTGTCCCTTCTAGCCTTGTCATCCCAACTCATCATTCCATTTCATCATTCTGTCTCATCATCTCATGTCGTCATCTAATCTCATAGTCTTGTCTTGTCATCTAATCTCATTGTCTCATCATGTGATCTCATCTCATTTTCACTTCAGCTCATCATCTCATCTCATCATCCCAAGTCGTTGTCTCATCTCATCTCATCGTCTCATCATTTCATCTCATCTCATTGTCTTGCTTCATCTTGTCATCTCCTCTCATCATCTCATCTCATCTCATCATCCCATCTCATCTTCCCGTCTCATCTCTATGTCTCATCCCTCCATCTTGTCTCATTATCTCATCATTTCTTCTTCCCATCTCATCATCTCATCATCCTGTCTCATTGTCTGAGCTAATCATCTCATCTTGTCTCATCTCATCACCTCATGTCATCTCATCATTCTCTCTCGTCCTATCTCATCTCATCATCCCATCTCATCATTCCATCTCATCATCCCGTCTCATTCTCCATCTCATCATCCCGTCTCATCATCTCATGTCATTGTCTAATATCATAGTGTCGTCTTCCCATCTTGTCTCCCTGTCTCAACCCTCCGTCTTGTCTCATTGTCTCATCATTTCATCATCCCATCTCATCATCTCATCTCATCGTCCCATCTCATAGTCTCATCTCATCTTCTCTTCTTGTCTCATCTCATCATATCATCACCCCTCATCATTCTGTCTCATTGTTCCATATCATCTCGTCATCCATCTCATCATCCCACCTCATCATCCCATCTCATCTTCTGTCTCATCATCTGTCTCAACTCATGTCACCATCTCACCTCATCATCTCATTTCACCATATCATTGTCTCTTCATCTCATCTCATCTCAATATCTCGCTTCATCTCATTGTCTCCTCTCATCATCCCATCTCGTCATCTCGTCACATCTCGCCGTCCTGTCTCATTTTGCTGACTCATCCCCATGACTCATCCCAACATCATGTCTCATTGTCTCATCATTTCATCGTTCTATCTCATCATTTCATCTCATCATCCTGTCTCATCGTCTCATCTCATCATCTCATCTTGTCTTGCATCTTTGTCTCATCCCATCTCGACATTCTGACTTATTGTCCCATCTCATCCCATCATCCCTTCTTGTCATCCAATCTCATCATACCATCCCATCATCCATCTCATCATCCTGTCTCATCATCTCATGTCACCATCTCAGCACGAAGTCACGCCTCATCATCTCATCTCATTGCCTCATCATCTCATCTCGTCTCATCATCGCACTTCATCTCGTCTTCTCCATTCATCTACTCATCTTGTCATCTTGTCTTATCATGTTGTCCCATCTCCTCTTCCAATCTCATCTCCAGGTCTCATCCCACCATCTTGTCTCATTGTCTCATCATTTCATTGTCCCATCTCATCACCTCATCTCATTGTCCAATCTGTTTTTCTCATCTCATCATCTTATCTTGTCTCGTCTCATCTCATCTTGATTTTCTGTCTTGATCTACTGCCTAGTCTCATAATCCCATGTCATCATCCCATCTCGTCCTCCTGTCTCATCATCTCATGTCATCTCATCTCATTGTCTCATCTTGTCATCTCATTGTAATATCTCATCATCTCATCTCATCTCATCTCACTTCATCTCGTCATCTCCTCTTATCATCCCATCTCATCATCTCATCTCATCTTGTCATCCTGTCTCGTCTTTCCATCCCATCTCCATGTCTCATCCCACTGTCTTGTCTCATTATCTCCTTATTTCATCATCCCTTCCTTCATCTCATCTCATCCTCCTGTCTATCATATCATCTCATCGTCTCATCTTGTCTCTCTCATCAGCTCCTTCATCCGATCATTCTGTCTCATTTTCCTGTCTCTTCCCTTCATCCCATCTCATCATCCCATCTTGTCATGCCTTCTCATTGTCCATCTCATCATCCTTTATCATCATCTCATGTCATCATTACATCTCACAATCTCGTTTCACCATCTCATTTCATTGTCTTGTCATCTCATCTCGTCTCATTGTCTCGCTTCATCTCATCTCCCCTCATCATCCCATCTTGTCATCTGCTCTCATCTTGCCATCCCATCTCATCTTCCTGTCTTGTCTCCATGTCTCTTCCCACTGTCTTGTTTCATTGTCTCATCATTTCATCATCACATCTCGTCATCACATCTCATCATACCATCTCATCATCTCATCGCATCATCTCATCTTGTCTCGTCTCATCTTCTCATCTCATCTCGTCATTCAGTCTCATTGTCCCATCTCTTCTAATCATCCAGTCTCATCATCCCATTTCGTGATCCGGTCTCATAGTCCGTCTCATCATGCTGTCTCATCAATTCATGTCTTCCTCACATCTCGCAGTTTCATCTCATCATCTCATCTCATCGTCTTTTCATCTTATCTCATCTCATCATCTCTCTTCCTCCATTGGTCTCTTCTCATCATTCCATCTCATCATCTCATCTCATCTCATCATCCCATCTCATCTTCCCATTTCGATTCCATGTTTCTTGCAACGGTCTTGTCAGATTGTCTCATCATTTCATTGTCCCGTCTCGTCATCTCATCTCATCTTCCTGTAACATCATCTCATCTCATCGTTTCCTCTTGTCTCGTCTCATCAACTCATCTCATCTCCTCATTCTGTCTCATTGTCCTGTCTCGTCTCACGATCCCATCTCATCCTCCCATCTCGTCATCCCATCTCATTGTCTGTCTCATCATCCCGTCTCCTCATCCATCTTGTCATCCTGTCTCATTGTCTGTTTCATCAGACCATCTCATAATCCATCTCTTCATCCCGTCTCACCATCCGTCTTATCATCCTGTTTCATCATCTCATGTCATAAACTCATCTCATATTCTCCTCTAATCATCTCATCACATTGTCTCATCATCTCACTCATCTCAACCTCTCACTTCATCCCAGCATCTCCTCTTATCATCGTTTCTTGTCATCCCATCTCACCTCGTTGTCCTGTCTCATCCTCCCATTTTGTCTCCATGTCTCATCCCACCGTTTTGTCTCATTATCTCGTCATTTCATCTTCCTATGTCATCATCTTATCTCATCATCTCATCTTATCATCTCATCTCATTGTCCCATCTAGTCTGATTTCATCATCTCATCTCATCATCTCATCTTGTCTTTTCCCATCATCTGATCTGATTTCTTCATTCTGTCTCTTTTTCCCATCTCATCTCATCATCCCATCTCATCTCATCATCCCATCTTGCCATCATGACTCATCATCCATCTCGTCATCACGTCTCATCGTCTCATGTTGTCATCTAATCTTGTACTCTTGTCTCATAATTTCTCTCTTCATCTCATCATCTCATCTGATCTCATCTCTGTGTTCATCTCATCATCTCCACTCATCATCGCATCTCGTTGTCTTGACTCATCTCGTTGTTCCATCTTGTCTTCCCATCTCATCTCCATGTCCCATCCCACCATCTTGTCTCATCGTCTCATTATTTCATCATTCCATTTCATCATCTCATATCATTTTCCAGTGTCATTGTCTCCTCTCATCCTTTCATCTTTTCTCATTTCGTCATCTCATCTCATCTCATTACTCTGTCTCATTGTCCCATCTCATGTCGTCATACCATCTCATCCTCCCATCTCATGATTCGGTCTCTTTGCCTGTCCTGTCATCCCATCTCATCATCTCATGTCATCATCTCATCTTGTAGTCCCATCTCATCTCATCTCATCATTTCGTCCTTTCATCTCATCTCAATTTCTTGCTTCATCTCATTGTCTTCTCTCATCATCCCATCTCATAGTCTTGTCTCATCTCTTCATCCTGTGTCATCTTCCTGTCTCATCTCCATGTCTCATCCCACCGTCATGTCTCATTTTCCCATGATTTCTTTTTCCCATCTCTTCATCTGATTTAATCATCCCATCTCATCATCTCCTCTCATCATCTCATCTTGACTCATCTCATCGTCTCATCTCATCTTGTCTTTCTGTCTCATTGTCCAATCTCATCTCATCATTGTGTCTCATTGTCCGATCTCATCATCCCATCTCATCATCCGGCTCATCATCCCATCTCATGAACTCATTTTGTCATCTCATCTTGTAGTCTCATCTTGTCACCTCATCTCATCCTCTCCTCATTCATCTCATCTCATCATCTAACTTCATCTCATTGTCTCCCCTCATCATCCCATCTCATCATCTCATCTCATCTCATCATCCCATCTCATCTTCCCATATTGTCTCCACATCTCATTCCACCATCTTGTCTCATTGTCTCCTAATTTCATTGTCCCATCACATTGTCTCATCTCATCATCTCATCTTGTCTCGTTTCATTGTCTAATCTCATTTCATCATTCTGTCTCATCCTGTCTCATCTCGTTATCCCTTCTCATCATCCATCTTGTCATCCTGTCACATCATTTCATGTCATTGTCTGCTCTTGTGGTCTCATCTCATAATCTCATCTCATCGTCTCATTATCTTATATCATCTCATCATCTTCTCTCATCATCACATCTCGTCATCTCATCTGTTCTTCCTGTCTCGTCTTCCTGTCTTGTCTCCATGTCTCATCTCACCATTTTATCTCATTATTTCATGATGTTATCATTCCATCTCCTCATCTCATCTCATTGTCAGGTCTCATCATCTCATCTCATCATCTCATCTTGTCCCATCTCGTGGTCTCATCTCATCTCTTTATTCTGTGCCATTGTTCCATCCCATCTCCTCATCCCGTCTCATCAAACCATCTCGCCATCCAGTCTCCACATCCATCATCTTGTCATTCTGTCTCATTGTCTCATCTTATCTCATCATCCAGTCTTCTCATCCCACACCATCATCCCATCTCATCATCTCTCTTGTCATCTCATCTCTTCATCTCATGTCGTCATCTCATCTTGTCATCTCATAATCTCATCTCATTGTCTCACTTCATCTTGTTGTCTCCACTCATCATCTCATCTCCTCATCCTGTCTCATCTTCCGAACTTGTCTCCATATCTCATCTCACCATCTTGTCTCATGATCTCATAATTTCATCATCTCATCTCATCATCCCATCTCATTTTCTCATCTCATCATCTCATCTTGTCTCGCTTCATCATCTCATATCATCTCATCATCCCATCTCGTCATCCCATCTCATCATCTGTCTCATCATCCCATCTCATCATCTCATGTCATCTTCTTTCATCGTCTTGTCATTTCATCTCATCTCAACATCTCGCTTCAACTCATCGTCTCTTCTCATCATCCCATCTGGTCATCTCTTCTTCCCTTCTCGTCTTCGCATCTCATCTCCATGTCTCATCCAACCATCTTGCTCATTGTCTTGAATTTCATCCTTCGATCTCGTCACATTATCTCATCATCCTGTCTCATTGTCTCCTCTCATCATCTCATCTTGTCTCGTCTCATCATCTCATCTCATCTCCTCATCCTGTCTCATCATACCATCTCGTCATCCCATCACATCATCCATTTTCTCTTCTCATTTAAACATCACATGTCATCCTCTCATCTCACAGTCTTGTCACGCCATCTCATCTCATGGTCCCGTCATCTCATCTCATTTCATCATCTCACTTCATCTCATCTCTTCTCATTATCACATATCTTCATCTCATCTCATCTTGTCATCCCGTCTGGTCTTCCTGGCTCATCTCCAAGTCTAATCCCAACATCTTGTCTCATTTTCTCATCATCTCATCATCCTGTCTCGTCTTCTGACCTCATTGTCCTGTCTCATCACCTCATCCTATGATCTCATCTTTTCTCATCTCATCTCATCGTCACATCTCATCTTGTGATTCTGGCTCACTTTCCCATCTCGTCTCATCATCCCATCTCGTCATCTCATCTCATCGTCCATCTCAAAATCCTGTCTAATCATCTCATGTCATCATCTCATCTCGTATTCTCGTCTCATCATCTCATCTCATCTCATCATCTTGCTTCATCTCATCGTTTCCTCTCATCACCCCATCTCATCATGTCATCTCAACACCTCATCCCTACTTGTCCTCCCATCTCATCTCCATGTCTCATCTCTTTGTCATGTCTCATTGTCTCATCATTTCATTGTCTCATCTTGTCATCTCATCTCATCATCCCATTTCTTCATATCATCTCATCATCTCCTATTGTCTTGAATACTCTCATCTCATCTCGTCATTCTGTCTTGTTTTCCCTTCTCATCTCATCCTCCCATTTCATCATCCCATCTCATCATCTCATCAATTCATTGCATCTCATCATCTCACTTCATCTCGTTGTCTCCTTTCATCATTCCATCTCATTGTCTCAACTCCTCTCATCGTCCAGTCTCTACTTCCCATCTTGTTTCCCTGTCTCATCCCCCCATCCTGTCTCATTGTCTCACAATTTCATCGACCCATATGTTATCTCATCTCATTGTCACGTCTCATCATCTCATCTCATCAGCTCATTCTCTCATCTTTTCATCTCATCTGATCTGGTCATTCTGGCTCATCCTGTCTCATCTCTTCATTGAGTCTCATCACCCATCTCATCATCCTGTCTCATCATTTCATGTTGTCATCACATCTCATCTCATCATCTCATCTCATTTCATCATCCTGTCTCATGATCTCTTCTCATCGTCTCATCTCATCAACTCATCAAGTCATGTTGTCTGCTCATCTCATTGTTTCTTCTCATCATTTCATCTCACCATCTCATCTCATCATCTCATCTCATCATCCCATCTTGTCATCTCATTGTCCTGTTTCACCATCCCATCTCATCAACTCGTCATCCCATCTTGTCTTCCCATCTAATCGTCCTGTCTCATTGACCCATCACATCTCATCATCCCATCTCATAGTCCATGTCATCATCCCATTTTGTCATCTCATCTCCTCGACTCATCTCATCCCATCTCATTGTCTCTTCTCTTCTAGTGACCCATCTCATCCTCCTTATTGTCACATCATCCAGTCTCATTGTCCCATCTCATCGCTTCATCTCATCTCGTCATCTTATCTCTTCTTCTCATCATCTTGACATTTCATCTCATCATCATCTCATCTCATCTCATCATCCTGTCTCATTATCTGTTCAGTTATCTGGTCTCATCATCTCCTCTCATCTTCTCGTATCATCATATCATCTCATCACATATTGTCATCTCATTTCATCTCATTGTCCTGTCTCATCATCTCACCTTATCTTGTCATCTCGTCTTGTTGTCTCATCAGGTCATCTCGTCTCATCATCTCATCGTCTTTTCTCATCATTTCATCTTGTCATCTCATCTCATCTCCTCATCCAGTTTCATCACCTCATCTCATCATCTTGTCTCTTCATCTCCTTAGGTGGTCTCATCATCTCATCATCTCTTCTCATCACTTCATCTTGTCATCTCATCTCATCTTGTCATCTCATCTCATCATCCTTTGTCCCATCTCGTTGTCCCATCACATCATCACATCTCATCAACCCATCTCATCTCATCATCCCGTCTCTTCGTTCATCTCATCATCCCATTTTGTCATCTCATCTCGTTGACTCATCTCATCCCATCTCGTCATCTCATCTCACCTAGTTTTCCTATCTTATCTTCCTTTCTCATCAAATCATCCTGCCTCATTGTCCCTTCTCATCTCTTCATCTCATCTCATCATCTTATATCATCATCTCATCATCTTGTCATTTCATCTCATCATCTCATCTCATCTCATCATCCTCTCTCATTGTCTGTCTCGTTATCTGATCTCGTCATCTCATCTCATCATCTTATCTCATCATATCCTCTCATCACATTTCATCATCTCATCTCATCTCATCATCTAATCTAGTCATCTCATCTCAGCACGTCATTTCGTCTCATCATCTCATAAAGTCATCTCATCTCATCATCACATAATCTCTTCTCATCATTTCCTCTCATCATCTCATCTCATCTCATCATCCCGTCTCGTCATATCATCTCATCATCTCATCTTGTCCTCAAATCTTTTCCCATGTGGTGGACCCGTCTTTTCTCATCATCCTGTCTCTTCCCATCATCCCATCTCGTCGTACCATCTCGTCATCTCACCTCATTGACACTTCTCGTCTTCTCATCTCTTCTCATCACCCTGTCTCATCATGCCATCTCATAATCCCATCTTGCAATCTCGTCTCATCTTGTCATCGTGTCTCATCATCTCATCTCATCATCTCGTGTCATCTCATCATCTTGTCTTCTCTTCTTGTCATTTCATCTCATCATCTCATCCCATTTTATCATCCTGACTCATTGTACCATCTCATCGTCTCCTCTCATCATTTCATCTCAACATCTCACCTGATCTCATCTTCCTGTCTCATCATCCCAGCTTATCTTCCCATCTCATCTCCCTGTCACAACTTGCTGTCTTGTTTCATCATCTTGTCTCATCATCTCATCATCCCATCTCATCCCATCATCCTTTCTCATCATCTGTCTTGTCATCCTGTCTCATGATCTCCTCTCATCATCCCATCTTGTCTCCTCTCATCATCTCATCTCATCTTGTCATTCCATCTCGTTGACCCATCTCATCTTTTCATCCTGTCTCATCATCCCATCTCATCATCCTATATTGTCTCCCTGTCTTGTCTCACAATCTCATATCATCTCATCTTGTTTCATCTCATCATTCCATCTTGTCATCTTGTCTCATCTCATCATCTCACAGTCTCATGTCATCTTGTCTCCTCGTCTCTTCATCATGTATCATTGTCGTGTCTCCACTCATCATCCCTTTGCATCTTGTCTTCCAATCTATCATCTCATCTCGTTGTTTAATCTCGTTTTCTCATCTAATCACATCATCCCATCTCATTTTCCTGTTTCACCTTGTCATCCCATCTCAGCATCACATCTTGTCTCCTTGTCTCATCTTGCAGTCTCATATCCTTCTCTCATCTCATCATCTCAACTTGTTATCTCATTGTCTCATCATCCCTTCTCATATTTTCCTCTCATCATCTCGCCTCATCCTCTCATACCATCTTGTAATCTCGTCTCATCTCATCATCTCATTGTCTCATCTCATTGTCCCATCCTGCCATTCCATCTCATCATCTCATCTCTTCTCATCCTCTTGTATTGTCATCCCATCTCATCTCCTTGTCTTGTCATCTCATCTCATCTCATCATCTCGTCTCATCATCCTGTCTGATCTTCTCATCATTTCATCATGTCAACTTGTCTCAAATCGTTGTCCTGTATCATTGTCCCATCTCATCGTTCTGTTTTGTTTCATCTTGTTTTATCATCGCATTTCTCATTCCATCTCATTGTTTTGTCTCGTCATCTCTTCTCATCTCATCATCCCGTCTAATTGTATTTTCTTTTCTCGTCATCTCATCCTCTCATCTCATCTCATTGTCCCTTCTCATCATCTCGTCTCATCTCGTCGTCTCATCTCATTCATCATCCCATCACATCATTCTGTCTCATCAACTCTTCTCATAATCATCCTGTTTTATTGTATTTTCTCCTTTCATCGTCTCATCCTCTGATCAGAGGATCAGATCCTCTGATCTCATCTGGTTGTCCCATCTCATTGTCTGGTCTCATCTCATCTTTCCATCTCATCACCCCATCTCATCAACTCTTCTCATCTTGTCATCTCTTCTCGTCATCTCATCTTCTCATCTCATCTCATTGTCTCATCTCATCTCATTGTCCCCTCTCATCACCCCATCTCATCATCTATTCTCTTCTCGTCATCCCATCTTGACATCCCGTCTCATCTCCATCTCATCCCACTGTCTTGTCTCATCATCTCATCTTGTCTTATCTTAGCTTATGTTTGTCTCATTGTCCTTTCCTCATTTCATCTCATCTAATTGTCCCATCTTATCATCCTATCTGATCTCATTGTCCCCTCATGTCATCCGTCTTTTCATCCTGTCTCATATTCTCTTCACATCCCATCATCTTGTCATCCCATCTCATCTTGTCGACTCATCTCAATATCTCGTCTAATCTCTTCATCCCATCTCATCATCCATCTCATCATCCCGTCTTATTGTCTCACCTCATCAACTCATCTCATCACCTCATCTCATCGTCTTGTCTCTTCATCCTGTCTCATCTCATTTTCGCATCTCATTGATAATCCCATCTATCGTTCCATCACATTGTCTCTTCTCATCTCATCATATTATCTTACCTTATTTTCCATCTCATCATCTCTTCCTCACATCTCATCTCATTGTCCCATCTCATGGTCTGATCTCATCTCATCGTTCCAACTCATCATCTCATCTCATCAAATAATCTCATCTCGTCATCTCTTCTCTTCATCTCATCATTTCATCTCATCTCATTGTCTCGTGTCATCTCATCATCCCCTCTCATCATCCATTTCAACATCTCTTCTCATCTCGTCATCCCATCTCAAAGTTCTGTCTCATCTCTATCTCATCACACTGTCTTGTCTCATCATCTCATCTTGTCTCATCTTGGCTTCTGGTCTTCTCATTGTCCTCTCATCATTTCATCTCATCTCATTGTCCTGTCTCATCGTATTATCTGTCCTTGTTATCCCCTCATGTCATCCACCCTGTCATCCCATCTAATCTTTTCATCATATCTCATCATCTTGTCATCCCATCACAACGTGTCTCATCTCATCATCTCACATTATCTCATCATACCATCTCATCATCCCACCTCGTTGTCTCTCTCGTTGCCTCATCTCATCACCTCATCTCATCATCTTGTCTCCTCCTCTCATCTGATCTCATCGCCATGTCTCATTGTACCACCTTGTAATTTCATCTCATCTCTTCATCCTGTCTCATCATTCCATCTCATAATCTCTTCTCATCTTGTCATTCTGTCTCATTATCTCATCTCGTCATTTAATCTCGTCATCTCATCTCATAATATTTTCATCTCATCTTGTCTCATCATCTCACTTCAACTCATCTCCTCTCATCATCCCATCTCATCATGTCATCTCATCTCCTCATCCACTCTTGTCAACCAATCCTGTCTCCATGTCTTGTCCCACCATCATACCTCATCATCTCCTCTTGTCACCTCATCTAAGAATCTCATCTTCTCATCATTCCTGTTTTGTCATACCATCTTGAGTCTCATCTCATCTCATCATCCTGTCTCATTCTCTCATCTCATTATCTCATCTTGTCTCATCCATCACCTCATCTCATCTCGTCATTCTGTCACTTTGTTTTGTCTCATATTGTTATCATCATCCCATCTCATTATCCCATCTCACCATCCTCTCTTCAACCTTTCTCATCATCTCCTTTCATCATCTCTTCTTGTCATCTCATCATCTCTTTCATCATCTCATCATCTCAATTCATCTGATCATCTTGCTACATCTCGTCATCTCCTCTCATCATCCATCTTGTCATCTATTCTTACCTCATCATTCTGTCTTGAATTCCTGTCTCATCTCCATGTCTCAACCCACTGTCTTGTCTCATTGTCTCATCCTTTCCTCACCCCATCTTGTGATCTCATCTCATCATCCCATCTCATCCTCTCATCTCATCATCTCATCTCATCTCATCATTCTGTCTCATTGTTTTGTCTTGTCTTGTTATCAAATCTCATCATCTCATCATCCCATCTCATAAACCATTCTCATCATCTCATTTCATCGACTCTTCTTGTCATCTTGTCTTGTCAACTCATCATCTCATCTTCTCATACAATCTCATCATCTTGCTTCATCTCTTCTTTTCCTCTCGTCATCCCATCTCATCGTCCCATCTCGTCATCTTGTCTCATCATCCCATCACATCATCTCATTTCAACATCCATCTCATCATCCCATCTAATCGTCTCATGTCATTGACTCATCTCATAGTCTCATCTTGTCATCTCATCTCATTGTATCATCATCTCATCACATCTCCTCACCTCACTTCATCTTGTCATCTCTTCTCATCATCCCAACTTGTCATCTCGTCTCATATCATCATCCCATCTCATCTTCCCACCTCATCTCCATGTATCATCCCACTGTAATGTCTATTTGTCTTGTCATTTCATTGTCCATCAAGTCATCTCATCTCAGCATCCTGTGTCATCATCTCATCTCATTGCCTCATCCTGTCTCATCTCATCATCTCATCTCGTTATTCTGTCTCATTGTGCCAACTCATCTCATCATCCCATCTCATATTCCATTGCAAAATCCCGTCGCATCATCCATCTCATCATCCCGTCTCATCATCTCATGTCATTGTTTCATCTCGTCATCTTGTTTTCTCAACTCATCTCATTGTCTTATCATCTCATTTCAGCTCATCTTCTCACCTCATCCAATCATCTGCACTAATCATTCCATCTCACTGTCTCATCTCATCTCGTTGTCCTGTCTCATCTCCATGTCTTATCACACCATCTTGTCTCTTTGTCTTATCATTTCATCATCCCATCTCATCATCTCATCTCATCATCACATCTCATCATCTCTTCTTATCATCTCATCTTGCCTCATCTCGTCATCTCATCTCATCTCGTCATTCTGTCCTGTTCTCCCATCTTGTCTGATCACCCCATTTTATCATCCCATCTCATCATATTGTCTCATCGTCTTTCTCATCATCCGGTCTCATTATCTCATTTCATCATCACATCTCATCATCTCATCTCATCGTCCTGTCTCATTGTCTCATCTCATCATCTCATCATGTCTCGTCTCATCATCTCACTTCAACTCATCTTGTCCTCTCATCATCCCAACTCATCATCCCATCTCATGATCCCATCATGTCATCCCATCTCATCATCTTGTCATCATGTCACCTCATTGTCTCATCATATATCTCATTGTCTCGTCATCTCATCTCATCTCATAATCTCACTTTATATCATCGTCTCCTTTCTTCATCCCATCCCCTCGTGTCGTCTCATCACATCATTCCATCTCATCTTCCTGTCGCTTCTGCATGTCTCATCCCACTGTCTTGTATCAATGTCTTGTCATTTCATCATCAATTCCCATCATCTCATCTCATCATCCGTCTCATCGTCTCATCTCATCATCCAACTCATTTCATTGTACTGTTTCATTGTCCCATCTTATCTAATCATCCCATCTCATTGTCTCATCTCATCGCCTCATCTCAACTCACCATCCCTTCTCGTCTACACATCTCATCACCATATTTCATTCCACCGTCCTGTCTCACTGTCTCATCATTTCATCATCCCATCTCGTCATCTCATCTCATCGCCCCTTCTCAACCTCTCATCTCATTATCTCATCTTGCCTCATCCAATCATCTCATCTCATTGCTTCATTTTGTCTTTTCCCGTCTCATCTAACCATCCCGTCTCATCATTCCATCTCTTCATTCCATCTCATTGTTCGTGTTGTCTTCCTATCTCATCATCTCATCATGTCTCGTATCATCATCTCATATCATGCCATCATTCTTTCTCATTTTCCCGCCTCATATCATCATCCCATCTCATCATCTAATGTCATTGTCTCATCTCATAGTCTCGTCTCATCATCTCATCTCATTTTCTTGTCATCTCATCTCATCATCTCATCATCTCATCTCATCCTATCATCTCGCTTCATTTCACCATCACCTTTCATCATCCCATCTCATTGTCTCATCTCATCTCATCATCCCATCTCACCTTCCTGTCCCCTCACCATGTTCATACCACTCTCTTGTTTCATTGTCTCATCATTTCATCGTCCCATCTTATCATCGCATCTCATCATCCCATCTCTTCATCTCATCTCATTATCTCATCTTGTCTTGTCTCATCGTCTCATCTCATCTCGTCCTTGTGTCTCCTTTTCCCATCTCTTCTCATCATCAAGTCTCATCGTCCATCTCATCATCCTGTCTCATCTTCTCATGTCATTGTCTCATCTCTTTGTCTCGTCCGGTCATCTCATCTCATCATCTCATCATCTTTTCTTATTTAATCATCTTGCTTCATCTCTTCATCTCCTCTCATCATCCTTTCCCATCCCTCATCATCCCATCTGATCTTCCCATCTCGTTTCCATCTCTCATCCCACCATCTTGTCTCATTGTCTCATTTCATCATTCTATCTTGTCATCTCATCTCATTGACCCATCCCATCATCTCATCTCATCATCTCATCTTGTGTCATCACATCATCTCATCTCACCTCATCATTCTGTCTCATTGTCCCATCTCTTCTCTTCATTCTGTCTCATCATCCCATCATGTCATCCCATCTCATCATCCATCTCATCGTCCCATCTCATCATTTCATGTGGTCCTCTCATCTCTTTGTCTCATCATCTCGTCATCTCATCTTATGTCATCTTCCCACTTCATCTCCCCGTCTCCTCTCATCATCACATCTTGTCATCTCATCTCATCCCATCGTCCTGTCTCATCTTCCATTCTTGTCTCCATGGTTCTTCACACCATCTTATCTCATTGCGTCATCATTTCAGCTTCTCATCTCATCATCTCATCTCATTGTCCCATCTCATCATCTCATCTCATCATCTCATCTTTTCTCATCTCATCATCTCATCTCATCCCATCATTCTGTCTCTATTTCCCATCTCGTCTCGTCATCCCGCCTCATCATCCCATCTCGTGATCCCGTTTCATCATCCCTCTCATGATCCTGTCTCATCATCTTATGTCATTGTCTCATCTCATCAACTCATCTCATCTCTCATCTCATTGTCTCATCATCTCAGCTCATCTCATCTTCTCGCTTCATCTTGTCATCCCCTCTCATCATACCATCTCGTCATTCCATCTCATCATCCCAAATCATCTCCATGTCTCATCACACTGTCTTGTCTCATTGTCTCATAATTTCATCATCCCACCTCATCATAATTTCTCATCATCTCGTTTCATCATCTCATCTCATCTAGTAATTCTGCCTCATTGTCCCGTCTCATCTCATCATCCCGTCTCATCATCCATATCATCATCCTGTCTGATCATCTCATGTCATAGTCTCATCTCGTCATCTCATCTCATCATCTAATCTGAACCTCTCATTATCTCATCTCAGCTCATCATTCTGCTTTATCTTGACATCTCCTCTCATCTTCCCATCTAGTCATCTCTTCTCATGTCGTCATCCTGTCTCATCTTCCCATTTCATTTACATTTTTCACCCCACCATCTTGTCTCATCATTTCATCGTCCCATCTCGTCATCTCAACTTATTGTCCCGCCCCTTCATCTCATCTGATCATCTCTCCTTTTCTTGTCTCGTCATCACACCTCATCTCATTATTCTGTCTCATTGTTCAATCTCTTCTCGTCATACCATCTCATCATCCCATCTCATCACCCCATCTCATCGTCCATCATTTCATCCCATCTTATCATCTCACATCATCACCTGATCTCATAGTCTCAACTCGTCATCTCCACTCATCATTTTGTCATCTCATCTTGACTCATCATCTCGCTTCATCTTGTTGTGTTCTCTCATCATCCCATCTCGTCTTATCTCATCTCATCATCCCATCTCATCTTGCCATCTCATCTCCATGACTCATCCTGCCATCTTGTCTCTTGTCTCATCATTTCATTGTCTTATCTCCTCATCTCATCACATTGTCCTGTCTCTTCGTCTCATCTCCACATCTCATCTTGTGACATTTCGTCATCTCATTACATTTTGTCATTCTGTCTCGTTGTCCCATCTTGTCTCGTTATCCTGCCTCATCATGCCATCTCATCATCCTGTCTCATCATCCATCTCGTCATCCTATCTCATCATCTTATATCATCATCCCATCTCATTGTCTCATCTCGTCATCTCATTTGATCCTGTCATTATTTCATCTCATTGTCTTGCTTCATCCCGTCATCTCCTCTCATCATCCCATCTCATCATCTCGTCTTATCTCGTCATTCTGTCTTGTCTTCCCATCTCATCTTCATGCTCATCCCACAGTCTTGTCTCATTGTCTCATCATTTCCTCACCCCATCTTGTCATCTCATCTTCTCATCTTGTCTAATCTCATCAGCTTTTCTTGTCTTTCTGTCTCATTGTTTTGTCTGTTCTTGTTATCTAATCTTGTCATCCCATCTCATCATCCTGTCCCATCATCCATCTCATCAACCCTTCTCATCATCTCATTTCATCATCTCTTCTCATCATCTCATCTCATCATCTCATCTCATCATCTCAACTTCTCATACCATCTCATTGTTTCACTTCATCTTGTTTTCTCCTCTCATGATCCCATCTCATCCTCTCAACTCGTCATCCCATCTCATCATCCCATCTCGTCATCCCATCTTATCTTCCATCTAATCATCTCAAGTCATCAACTCCCCTTATAGTCTCATCTTGTCATCTCACCTCATTGTCTCATCATCTGATCTCATCTCCTCAACTCACTTCATCTTGTCATCTCCTCTCATCATTCCATCTTGTCGTCTCATCTCAAATCATCATTCCATCTCATCTTCCCATCTCATCTCCATGTATCATCCCACTGTCATGTCTCATTGTCTCATCATTTCATCGTCCATCATATCATCTCATCTCATCATTCCATCTCATCATCTCATCTCATTGTATCATCTTTTCTCATCTCGTCATCTCATCTCATCTCGTCATTCTGTCTCATTGTTCCAACACATCTCGTCATCCCATCTCATCATTTCATGTAGTCATCTCATCTCATCATCTTGTTTTGTCATCTCTTCTCATTGCTTCATCATCTCATTTCATCTCATCTCGCTTCATCCTATCATCCTCACTAATCACCCCATCTCAACTTCTCATCTCATCTCATCATCCCATCTTGTCTCCAGGACTTTTCGCACTGTCTTGTCTCATTGTCTCATCATTTCATCATCCCATCTCGTCATATTGTCTCATTGTCTTGAACATCATCCCGTCTCATCTCATTTCATCGTCCCATCTCATCATCTCATCTCATCATCTCTTCTCATTGTCCCATCTCATCATCTCATCTTGTCTCATCTCATCGTCTCGCTTCATCTAGTCTTCTTCATCCCATCTAGTCATCCTGTCTTATCATCTCATGTCATCATCTCATCTCATCATCTTATCTCATTGTCTCATCATCTCCTCTTGTCTCATCATCTCGCTTCATCTCATCATCTCCTCTCTTCATAAAATCTCCTCATGTTGTCTCATCACATCATCCCAACTCATCTTCTTGTCGCTTCTCCATGTCTCATCCAACTGTCTTGTATAATTGTCTTGTCAATTCATCATCACATCTTATCATCTCATCTCATCGGCCCATCTCATTGTCTCATCTCATAGTTTCAACTCATCTCATCATATTGTTTCATTGTCCCATCTTGTCTTGTCATCCCATTTCATCATCCCATTTTCTTGTCTCATCTCAACTCACCATCCTGTCTCATCTTCACATCTCATCACCATGTCTCATTCCACCATCTTGTCTCATTCTCTCATCATTTCATCATCCCATCTTGCCATCTCATCTCATTGCCCCTTCTCAATGTCTCATCTCATCATCTCATCTTGCCTCATTTCATCATCTCATCCAATCACATCATTCTGTCTTGTTGTCCCATCTCATCTTGTCATTCCATCTCATCATTCCATCTCGTCATTCCATCTCATTTTCAGGGTTGTCATCCCGTCTCATCATCTCATCTGGTCTCATCCCATGATCTCATATCATACCATCATTCTTTCTCATTGTCCCTTCTCATCTCATCATCCCATCTCATCATCTCATTTGGTCATCTCATCTCTTCATCTTGTTTCATCATCTCATCTCATCATCTCATCATCTCATCTCATCTCACTGTCTCACTTCATCTCCGCGTCTCCTGCCATCATCACATCTCGTCGTCTCATCTCACCTTATTGTCCCGTCTCTTCTTCCCCTCTCATCTCCATTTCTCATCCCACCATCATGTCTCATTGCCTGTCATTTCATCGTCCCATCTCATCATCTCCTCTCATCATCCCGTCTCATCATCTCATCTTATCATCTCATCTTCTCTTGTCTCATTGTCTCATCTCATCTCGTCATTATGTCTTGATGTCCCATCTCGTCTCATCATCCCATCTCATCATCCCATCTCATCATCTCATCTCTTCATCCATCTCATCATTCTGTTTCATTATCTCATGTCATCATCTCATCTCATAGTCTTGTCTCGTCATCTTGTCTCATCATCTCATCATCTCCTCCTATTTCATCACCTTGCTTCATCTCATCATCTCCTCTCATCATCCAATCTTGTCGTCACGTCTCATCTTGTCATCCCTTTCCTTATTCCCATCATGTCTCCATGTCTCATCCCACCATTTTGTCTCATTGTCTCATCATTTCCTCGGCCCATCTCATCATGTCATGTCATCATCCCATCTCATCGTCTCATTTTGTCATTTCATCTTGTCTTGCCTCATCATCTCATCTCATCTCATCATTCTGTCTCATTTTCCTGTCTTGTCTCATCATCTCTTCTCATCATCCTGTCTCGTCATTCCATCTCATCATCCATCTCCTCATCCAATATCATCATCTCTTGCTGTTGTCTCATCTTGTCCTCTCGTCTCATCATCTCATTTCATTGTTTCATCTTCACATCTCATCTCATAGTCTCACTTCATCTCGTCGTCTGTTCTTATCATCCCATCTCATCGTCTCATCTTATCTCGTCATCCCATCTCATCTTCCCGTCTGGTCTACATGTCTCATCCCACTATCTTCTCTCTTTGTCTTGTAATTTCATCATCCCTTCTCATCATCTCATCTCAACATCCTGTCTCTCTTCTCATCTCATTGTCTCCTCTTGTTTCATCTCATCATCTCATCTCATTTCAACATTCTGTCTCATTGCCCCATCTCATCTCATCCTCCCATCTCATCATCTGACTTGTCATCCTGTCTCATCATCTCATTTCATCATCTCATCTCATAGTCATGTCTCTTCATCTCATCTCCTAATCTCTTTATCTCTTCTCATATCATCTTGCTTCATCTCATGGTCTCCTCTCATTATCCCATCTCGACGTCTCATCCCATCTTGTCATCCCATCTCGACTTCCCGTCTCATCCCACTCTCTTGTCTCATTGTCACGTATTTAAATCATCCCATGTCATCTTCCCTTTTAATCATACTTCTTGTCATCCCATCTCATCCTCTCATGTCATTGTCTCATCTTGTATTCTCATCTCGTAATCTCATCTCATCACTTCCTCATCTCATCTCATCGTCCTGCTTCCTCTCATCATCTCCTCTCATCATCCCATCTTATTGTCATATCTCATCTCATCATCCTGTCTCTTTTTCACATCTTGTCTCCATAACTCTTCCCACCATCTTGTCTCATTGTCTCATCATTTCATTGTCCCATCTCATCATCTCTTTTCATCATCCCGTTTCATCATCTCATCTCATCATCTCGTCTCATCTCATCTCATCTCATCATCCTGTCTCATTGTCCTGTCTCATCTCGTCATCCCATCTCATCATCCCTTCATGCCATCCGGTCTCATCACCCATGTCATTGTCTCATGTTGTCATCTCGTCTCATCTCTACTCATCTTGTCATTCTCTCTTATTGTCCCATCTCATCTCGTCATCCAGTCTCATCATCCCATCTTGTCATCCCATCTAATCACCCCATGTCATCATCCAATCTCATCATCTCATCTTGTCTCTTCACTTCATCTACTCTCATTTCATCATTCTCTGTCATTGTCCCATCCTGTCTCCTCATTCTGTCTCATCATCCCATCTCATCATCTCGTCTCTTTGTCCGTCTCATCATCCCATCTCATCATCTCATGTCATTGTCTCATCTCATCATCTATTCTCATCATCTCATCTCTTCATCTCATCATCTCATCCCATCTCATCATCTCATTTCATCTTGTTGTCTCCTCTCATCATCCCATCTCATCGTCTACTCTCATCTCGTCATCCCATTTCGTCTTCCTGACTCATCTCCATGTCTCATCCCACCATCTTGTCTCATTGTCTTGTCATTTCATTGTCCAATCTTGTCATCTCATCTCTTCATCCCATCTCATTGTCTCAACTCAACATCTCATCTTATCTTGTTTCGTCGTCTCATCTCATCTCCTCATTCTGTCCCGGTGTCTCATCTCCACTTGTCATCCTGTCTCATCATCTATTTCTTGTTATCCTGTCTCATTATACATCTCCACATCCCGTCCAATCAACTCTTGTCATTGTCTCATCTCATCATTTCATCTCATCATTTCATGCATTGTCTCATCCCATCATCTCATCATCACTTCTCATCATCTCGTCTTGTCTCATCTCATTGTCTCATCTCATCTCGTCATTCTGTCTCATTGCCCCATCTCATCACATCATCCCATCTCATCATCTTGGCTCGTCATCCTGTCTCATTGTCCATCACGTCATCCCAACTCATCATCTCATGTCGTCATCTCTTTTCATCATCTCATCTCATTGTGTCATCATTTCATCTCATCTCTCGTCTCTCTTCATCTTTTCATCACTTCTCATCATCCCACTTCATCATCTCATCTCATCTAGTCATCTTTCCTCATCTCCCATTTTCGGCTCTATTTCTTATCCCACCATATTGTCTCATTGTCTTGTCATTTCATCATCCCATCTCATCATCTCATCTCATCATCTCATCTTGTCTCACCTCATCATTTCATCTTATCTTGTCATTCTGTCTCATTGTTCCATCTTGTTTCATCATCCCTTCTCATCATCCCATCTCATCATCCCTTCTTATCGTACATCTCATCATCCTGTGTCATCACCTCATGTCATCGTCTCATCTCATCATCTTGTCTCATCATCTCATCTCAATGTCTTGTCATCCCATCCTGTCTCATCGTCTGGATTCATCTCATCATCTGTTCTCATCATCCCATCTCATAGTCCCATCTCAACATATCATCCCCTCTTGTCTCATCCTCATTCCAGCATCTACTCTTATTTTGTCCTCATTTCATCATCCCATCTTGTGATCTCACCTCATTGTCCCACCTTGTTGTATCATCTCATCTCGTCATTCTTTATCATTTTCCCATCTCGTCTCATCATCCTGTCTCATCATCCCATCTCGTCATTCCATCTCATCATCTGTCTCATCATCCCATCTCATCATCTCATGTCGTCGCATCATCTCACTTCATGTCATCATCTCCTCTCATCATCCCATCCTCTCATCTCATCTCTTCTTATCATCCCATCTTCTCTTCCGTCTCGTCTCCATGTCTCATCCCACTGTCTTGCCTCATTGTTTTGTCATTTTTTCATTAATTGAAAATCATTTTCTAGCACAAAATTTAGAAATCATTGCATTCTACGTATACAATCAGTAATTCTTAATATCATCACATAGATGAATGATCATAATTTCTTTCTATATTTGCATTGATTTAAAAAAAAAGAAATAGCAAGAGAACAGAAAAAGAAATGAAGTGATAATATAGAGAAAAAATAAAAATAAATAATAGAAAAATATTTGTAAAAAACAAACAAACGAACAAACAAACCAAACTATAGCACAGATGCAGCTTCATTCAGTGTTTTTACATAATTACATTACACTGAGATAGTATTATGCTGTCCATTTTTGAGTTTTTGTATCTAGTCCTGTTGCACAGTCTGTATCCCTTCAGCTCCAGTTACCCATTATTTTACCTTGTTTCTAACTCCTGATGGTCTCTGTTACCAATGACATATTCCAAGTTTATTCTTTTATGTTGGTTCACATCATTGGGACCATAAGGAATTTGTCCTTTAGTTTTTGGCTAGTCTCACTCATCATTATGTTCTCTAGGTCCATCCATGTTATTACATGCTTCATAAGTTTATTCTGTATTAAAGCTGCATAATATTCTATCATATGTATATACCACAGTTTGTTTAGCCACTCGTCTGTTGATGGATATTTTGGCAGATTCCATCTCTTTGCAATTGTAAATAATGCTGCTATAAACTTCGGTTTTCAAATGTCCATTTGTGTCTTTGCCCTTAAGTTCTTTGAATAGATGAATAGCAATGGTATTGCTGGGTTATATGGCAATTCTCTATTCAGTTTTTTGAGAAACCACCAAACTTCCTTCCACAGTGGTTGCACCATTTGACATTTCCAGCAACAGTGGATAAGTGTGCCTCTTTCTCTGCATCCTCTCCAGCACTTGACATTTTTGTTTTGTTGATAATGGCCATTCTGGTGGGTGAAAGATGATATCTCTTTGTGGTTTTGATTTGCATTTCTCTAATGGCCAGGGACATTGAGCATCTCTTCATGTGCCTTTTGGCCATTTGTATTTCCTCTTCTGAGAGGTGTCTGTTCAAGTCTTTTTCCCATTTTGTAATTGGGTTGGCTGTCTTTTTGTTGTTGAATTGAACAACCTCTTTATAAATTCTGGATACTAGACCTTTATCTGATATGTCGTTTCCAAATATTGTCTCCCATTGTGTAGGCTGTCTTTCTATTTTCTTGATGAAGTTCTTTGATGCACAAAAGTGTTCAATTTTGAGGAGCCCCAGTTTATTTATTTCTTTCTTCAGTGCTCTTGTTTTAGGTTTAAGGTCCATAAAACCACCTCCAATTGTAAGTTTCATAAGAGATCTCCCTACATTTTCCTCTGTTTTATGGTCTTAGACCAAATGTTTAGATCTTTGATCCATTTTGAGTTAACTTTTGTACATGGTGTGAGAAACGGGTCCTCTTTCATTCTTTTGCATATGGATATCCAGTTCTCTAGGCACCATTTATTGAAGATACTGTTCTGTCCCAGGTGAATTGGCTTCACTGCCTTATCAAAGATCAAATGTCCATAGATGAGAGTGTCTATATCTGAGCACTCTATTTGATTCCATTGTTCAATATATCTATCTTTAGGTCAATACCATGCTGTTTTGACCACTGTGGCTTCATAATATGCCTAAAGTCCGGCAGCTTGAGACCTCTAACTTCGTTTTTTACTTCAAGATACTTTCAGCAATTCGGGGCACACTCCCCTTCCAGATAAATTTGCTCATTGGTTTTTCTATTTCCGAAAAATAAGTTGTTGGGATTTTGATTGGTATTGCATTGAAGCTGTAAATCAATTTAGGTAGAATTGACATGTTAACTATATTTAGCCTTCCAATCCATGAACACAGTATGCCCTTCCGTCTATTTAGGTCTTCTGTGATTTCTTTTAACAGTTTTTTGTAGTTTTATTTGTATAGGTCTTTTGTCTCTTTAGTTAAATTTATTCCTAAGCACTTTATTCTTTTAGTTGCAATTGTAAATGGAATTCATTTCTTAATTTCCCCCTCAGCTTGTTCATTGCTAGTGTATTGAAACGCTACAGGTTTTTGAATATTGATCTTTTAACCTGCTACTTTGCTGTACACATTTTATTAGCTCTAGTAGTTTTGCTGTGGATTTTTATGGGTTTTTGACGTATGGTATCATATTGTCTGCAAACAGTGGTAGTTTTACTTCTTCCTTTCCAATTTTGATGCCTTGGATTTCTTTTTCTTGTTTAATTGCTCTGGTTAGAACCTCCAACACGATGTTGAATAATAGTGCTGATAATGGACGTCCTTGTCTTGTTCCAGATCTTAGAGGGAAAATTTTCAATTTTTCCCCTTGAGGATGATATTGGCTGTCGGTTTTTCATATATTCCCTCTATCATTTTAAGGAAGTCCCCTTGTATTCCTATCCTTTGAAGTGTTTTCAACAGGAAAGGATGTTGAAACTTGTCAAATGCCTTCTCTGCATCAATTGAGATGATCATGTGATTTTTCTGCTTTGATTTGTTGATATGGTGTATTACATTAATTGATTTTCTTTTGTTGAACCGTCCCTGCATTCCTGAGATGAATCCTACTTGGTCATGATGTATAATTCTTTCAATGTGTTGCTGGATTTGATTTGTTAAAATTTTTTTGAGAATTTTTACATCTATATTCATTAGAAAGATTGGTCTGTAGTTTACCTTTTCAGCAATATCTTTGCCTGGTTTTGGCAGGAGAGTGATGTTGGCTTCATAGAACAAATTAGGTAGCTTTCCCTCAACTTAGATTTTTTTTTGAAGAGTTTAAGAAGAATTTACTAATTCTTTCTGGAATGTTTGGTAGAATTCACATGTGAAGCCATCTGGTCATGGACTTTTCTTTTTGGGAAGCTTTTGAATGACTGATTCAATTTCTTTACATGTGATTGGTTTCTTGAGGTCGTCTATTTCTTCTTGAGTCAAATTTGGTTGTTCATGCCTTTCTAGGAACTTGTCCATTTCATCTACATTACTGTATTTATTAGCATAAATTTGTTCATAGTATCCTGTTATTACCTCCTTTATTTCTATGAGGTCAGTGGTTATGTCTCCTCTTCCATTTCTGATCTTATTTATTTGTGTCCTCTCTCTTCTTCTTTTGTCAAACTTGCTAAGGGCCCATCAATCTTATTGATTTTTTCATAGAACCAACTTCTGATCTTATTGATTTTCTCTATCGTGTTCATGTTCTCAATTTCATTTATTTCTGCTCTAATCTTTGTTATTTCCTTCCTTTTGCTTACTTTGGGGTCAGTTTGCTTTTCTTTCTCCAGTTCTTCCAAGTGGACAGTTAATTCCTGAATTTTTTCTTTTTCTTCTTTTCTGACATAGGCATTTAGGGCAATAAGTTTCCCCCTTAGCACTGCCTTCGCTGTGTCCCATACGTTTTGATATGTTGTGTTTTCATTTTCATTCGCCTCAAGATATTTACTAATTTCTCTTGTAATTTCTCCCTTGACCCACTCATTGTTTAAGAGTGTGTTGTTGAGCCTCCAAGTATATGTGAATTTCTGGCACTCTGCCTATTATTGATTTCCAGCTTCATTCCTTTATTACCCAAGAAAGTGTTGTGCATGATTTTAATCTTTTTAAATTGGTTGAGACTTGCTTTGTGACCCAGCATATGGTCTGTCTTGGAGAATGATCCATTAGCCCTTGATAAAAAGGTTTATCCTGCTGTTGTGGCATAAAATGTCATATAAATGTCTGTTAGGTCTAGTTCATTTATTGTAATATTCAAACTCTCTATTTCTTTATTGATCCTCTGTCTAGATGTTCTGTCCATTGATGAGCATGGCGAATTGAAGTCTCCAACTGTTATGGTAGATGTGTCTATTTCCCTTTTCAGTGATTGTAGTGTATTCCTCACGTATTCTGGGGCATTTTATTCAGTGCATACACATTTATGATTGTTGTCTTCTTGTATGATTGTTCCTTGATTAGTAGATAGTATCTTTCTTTGTCTCTTCTGTTTTACATTTGATGTATAATTTGTTGGATATTAGTAAAGCTACTCCTGCTCTTTTTAGGTTGTTATTTACATGAAATATCTTTTCCCAACCTTTCACTTTCAACCTATGTTTATCTTGGGTCTAAGATGTGTTTCCTGTAGACAGCATATAGAAGGATCCTGTTTTTTAATCCATTCTGCCAGTTTATGCATTTTGATTGGGGAATTCAGTCCATTAGCATTTAGTCCTGTTACTGTTTGGGTAATACTTTCTTCTACAATTTTGCCTTTTGTATTATATATATCATATCTGATTTTCCTTCTTTCTACACTCTTTTTCATACCTCTCTCTTCTGTCTTTTCATATCTGACTCTAGTTCTCCCTTTAGGATTTCTTGCAGAGCTGGTCTCTTGGTCACAAATTCTCTCAGTGACTTTTTGCCTGAAAATGTTTTAATTTCTCCCTCAATTTTGAAGGACAATTTTGCTGGATATAGAAGTTTTGGTTGGCAGTTTTCCTCTTTTAGTAATTTAAATATATCATCCCACTGTCTTCTAGCTTCCATGGTTTCTGTTAAGAAATATACATATAGTCTTATTGGGTTTCCCTTGTATGTGATAGATTGCTTTTCTCTTGCTGCATTCAAGATCCTCTCTTTCTCTTTGACCTCTATATTCTCTCTGGTAAGGGTCTTGGAGAATGCTTATTTGGGTCTCTTCTCTTTGGGATGTGCTGTACTTCTTGGATCTATAATTTTAGGTCTTTCATAAGGGTTGGGAAATTTTCAATGGTAATTTCTTCCATTAGTTTTTCTCCTCCTTTTCCCTCTCTTTTCCTTCTGGGACACCCACAACACGTATATTTCTGCATTTCATATTATCATTTAAATTCCTGAGCCACTGCTCAAATTTTTCCATTCTTTTCCCTATAGTTTCTGTTTCTTTTTGAATTTCAGATGTTCCATCCTCCAGTACACTAATTCTATCCTCTGTCTCTTTAAATCTACCATTGTAGGTTTCCGTTGTTTTTTTCATCTGTGCAACTGTGTTTTTCAATCCCATGAGTTCTGGAATTTGTTTTTTCAGACTTTCCATTTCTTTTTTTTTTTTGTTGATCCCATGCCTTCTTCATGTCCTCCCACAATTTATTGATTTGGTTTTTGAAGAGGTTTTCTATTTCTGTTCATATATTCAGAATTAGTTGTCTCAGCTCCTGTATCTCATTTGAGCTATTGGTTTGTTCCTTTAACTGGGCCTTATCTTCAGTTTTCCTGGTGTGATTTGTTAGTTTTTGCTGGCATCTGTGCATTTAATCAGATTTCCCTGAGTGTGGGACCCAGCAGGTTGAAAGACTTTCCTGTGAAGTCTCTGAATTCTGTTTTTCTTATCCTGCCCAGTATGTGGTGCTTGTCTGTCTGAGGGTCACATCCAGCAAATATGTTGTGACTCTTTTAACTTCGGAGGACTCATTGCTGGGTGTGTGGTGGAGACAGAGGAAAGGTTGTAGGTTGGTTTTAATGGCTTCAAATTGTGAAGTCCTTGGATCTGAATTCCTTGAGAGAGGGATTCCACCTGTTTTGCGTTTCACCCCTTCCACAGGGAAGGTTCAGGTGGTAGAGTGCCCTAAAAGCCACCAATTTCTGCATTCGGGGCCATTGTAACCTATGTAATCCCAGCACTGAGACCAGGGGCAATTAAGCCTCTGTAGGAACAGCTGCAGAAGGATCTGTTTCACTCCCTTTCCTCTTTTTCAGTTAGCCCAATCAGGGACTTCTGCCTAGATCAGTTTCGCCTGAGCTGAGGGCCTATTTTTAGTAGTCAGAAGTTGTTCCTTAATGCCACTATTGGTGTTAGGTTGGGCTCAGTTTCTACTACTGTTGGAGACTATTTCCTTTCCCTCCAGGAAGTCGCCTGTGGGGGAGGGTCGCCAGGCACTGCGGCTGTGGGAACTGTCGTTCCGATGTTCCCAGCTGGACCAGGAAGCCAACTGTTTGGAAGGGGCTCTGGTTGCCAGCCCCCGCAGCTTGGGGGACCGCTGTTCCGAGGCTACCAGCTGGCCTGGGAAGCACTGTATGGTGGAGGGTCACTGGCCAGCATGGCATGGGGAACCCTGCCAATAAAAAGCTTCCAGCAGGCCAAGGAAGCCACATGTGTGGAAGGGGCTATGGTCACTGTGGCTTGGGGAACATGATCCAAAGCTCACAGCTGGCCCAGGAAAGATGGAGGGAGGGGCTCCAGCTGCCAGCCACCACAGCTTGGGGGAGCACTCACCTCTCAGGGACCTCACCACAATGGAGTTTATTAGGAGGTCCAGCTGTTCTGGAAAGGGATACACTGTGTGTCTGGTCTCTGTTGCGGCTCCAGGAGCTGTTCTATACTCTTTCTAGTTCTTTAATAGTTGTTCTGAGGGAGGAACAAAGACCCACGTGCCTTGCTAAGCTGCCATCTTCTCCAGAAGTCATTATCTCATCATTTCATCATCCCATCTCATCATCTCATCTCATCATCCAGTCACGCAGTCTCATCTCATCATCTCATCTTGTCTCGTCTCATCGTCTCATCTCATCTCGTCATTATGTCTTGTTGTCTTGTCTCATCTCATCATCTCCTCTCATCATCCCATCTTGTCATCTCATCATCCCTTCTAGTCTCCATGTCTCATTGAACCATCTTGTCTCATTGTCACGTCATTGCATCATCCCATCTTGTCATCTCGTTTCATCATCACATCTCATCCTCTCATCATCCCATCTCATATTCCCGTCTATTCTCCATGTCTCATCCCACCGTCTTGTCTCATTGTCTGACATTTCATAATCCCATCTTATCATCTCATCTCATCGTCCCGTCTCCTCATCTCATCATCTCATTTTGTCTCACCTCATCATCTCATCTCTTCTCATCATTCTGTCTCATTGTCCCTTCTTGTCTCATCACATCTCATCATCCCATCTCATCATCCCATCACATCGTCTGTCTCATCATCCTGTCTCATAATCTCATGTCATCATCTCATCTCATCATCTCGTCTTATCATCTCATCTCATTGTTTCATCATCTAATCTCATCTCATCATCTTGCTTCATCTTGTCATCTCCACTCATCATTCAATCTCGTCTCATCTCATCTCATCATCCTGTCTCGTTTACATGTCTCATCCCACTGTCTTGTCTCACTGTCTCATCATTTCATCATCCCATCTCGTCATCTCATCTCTTCATCCCACCTCAAGGTATATTTGAATATTTAAATAATTGTAAATATATATATATGCACATTTGATACATATTTATCAAATGGAAAAGGCTCCCACATTACAAAGTAAATATTGACAGATTAGAAGGAAGAAATAGACAGTTCTATATTAATGGTAAGAGATATATTGCCTCAATTTCAATAATGGATATAGCATCTAGACAGAGATAAAGAAGAAAACAGAAGACATGAACTAACGTGTAAACTAAATAGATCTAACCGAATTTATAGAACACTTCACCCAAAAGAGGTCAAATATATTCTTCTCTACTGCATATGGACTGTTCTCAAGGATAGACTATATCTTAGGTCTCAAAACAATTCTCCATATATTACAAATATTTAAATCATGCAGTTTATCTTCTCTAATCATGATAGACTCTTTTTAGAAATCAATAACAGGGAGAACTGGAAAATTCACACATATAGGAAAGTTGAACAATGCTCTCCTAAGTAACCAATGGGTCAAAGAAGAAATCATAAATGAAATAATGAAATATCCTGAGGCAAATGAAAACACAAGCACAACATATCAAAACTGATAGGATGCAGCAAAAGCAATTTTGAGAGGGAAATTTATGACTCCAAATGCTTACATTAAAAAGGAAAAGTCAGCGGCAGATGTCTTCGTGGAGAGTCACTGTGATTTCCTGCTTCAACAGTGCTTGAACAGAACCCGGTGCTTGCCTCCTCCTTGTTGGCTGTCCACTCTGAGCAGCTTTCAACAACCTCTCTAGCACCGTGCAGCTGCTGCCACCTCCTCTCCTCAACCACCCACTATGATGACCACGTCCCCATTGCAGGTGCACCAGGACTACAGCCAGGACTCAGAGGCCGCCATTAACCACCAGATCAACCTGGAGCTCTATACCTCTTACGTCTCCCTGTCAATGTCTTACTACTTTGACCATGATGATGTGGCTTTGAAGAACTTTTCCAAATATTTTCTTCACCAATCTCATGAGGAGAGGGAACATGCTGAGAAACTTATGAAACTGTAGAACCAATGAGGTGGTTGCATCTTCCTTCAGGATATCAAGAAGCCAGAACGAGACGACTGGGAGAGTGGGTTGAATGCAATGGAGTGTGCATTACATTTGGAAAAACGGTTGAATCAGTCACTACTGGAATTGCACAAACTGGCCACTGACAAAAATGACTCCCATTTGTGTGACTTCATTGAGACCCATTACCTGAATGGGCAGGTGAAATTCATCAAAGAGTTGGGTGACTATGTGACCAACTTGCACAAGATGGGGACCCCAGATTCTGGCTTGGCAGAGTATCTCTTCGTCAAGCACACCCTGGGAAACAGTGATGATGAGAGTTAAGCCTTATGCTGTCTTCCCCAGAGTCACAGGGTGACTTCTGTGGTCACCAGGGCCGTGCATGCATGTTGGGTTTACCTTTGCCTTTTCTATTAAGTTGTATCAACACCAAACATGTTGTTTCATTTGTATCATTCCTTCAAATAAAGTAATTTGGTACCCAAAAAAAGGAAAAATCATATCAAATCAGAGACTTAATCCCCTAACTGGAGTGTAAAAAATAAGAGCAAACTAAACCCAGACTGAGTGGAAGGAATGAAGTGACAAAGATAAATGTGGAGATAATTGGAATAGGGAATATGAGAGAGAGAGAGAGAGAATCAATAAAATCAAAAGATGGCTCTTCAAAAAGAACAATAAATCAACAAACTTAGGTAGACTGACAAAGAAAAAAACAGATGGGACATAAATAATTAAAATCATATGTGAAAGGGGGACATTTATACTGACCCCACAGAAAGGAAAAAAGGATTATAAGAGGATACCATCAACAACTGTCTGCCAACAAACTATACAACCTAAAGGAAATAGACAAATTCCTTGATACCTACTAAATACTTATAAGACACAGAAGATCTCAGCAAATCAATAGCAGTAGGGAGATGAATCATCAAAAATTTTCCCCAAAAGGAAAAGCCCAAACGAGATGGCTTCACTGGTGAATTTTACCAAGCATTCCAAAAAGAATTAACTCCAGTCTTGAACAACTCTTCCCAAAAATGGAAGAGTAAGGAACCACCTGTCTGGTAGTTTGAAGTTATATTAGCCTCAGAAAAATATGCTCTTAATTTAATACATTCTTGTGGTAGTAGACCCATTGTAAACAGCACTTTTTGATGAGGCTATTTCAGTAAGGTGTGACCTACCTCATTCAGGATGGCTCTTAATCCCATTACTGGAGTCCTGTATGCATGGGATGAATACAGGGAGGAAAAAAAGCCATAGAAGCAAGAAGCTGAATCCATGAAACCCACAAGAGAAGAGAGAAACCAGCAGATGCCATTATGTGACTTGCCATGTGCAGAGGAGCCCAGAATCACTGTCAGCATTTAGAAAGAAAGCATTGCCTTGAGAACACATTGAGCTGAACTTTTTCTCAGCCTCAAAACCATGAGAGGATGAATTCCCATGTTTAAATCAATGCATTTCATGATATTGGCTTTAAAGAACCTGGAAAATAATATATTCTCTAACTCATTCTGTGACGTCAACCTCACCATGATACCAAGGACAGACAAAGATTCTAAATGAAGGAAAATTGCAGATCCTTATCTCTCATGAAAATAGATGCTCAAATCCTAAGCAAAACACTAGCAAACCAAATCCAATAGCAAATTAAAATAATTATACAACACACTAATAGAACAAAGGTGAAAAACACATGTTCATCCCCATTGATGCAGTAAAGTCTCTTGACAAACTCTGGAACCCCTTCTTGTATAAAAACTCTTAGAAAACTAGAAGTAGAAGGAAACTTCCTCAACATGGTCAAGGGCATATATGAAAACCCACAATTAGCATTATATTCAATGGTAGAAGGTTGAAAGTTTCTTTCTAAGATCAGGCACAAAGCAAGGATGCCCACTGTCACCACTGTTATGTAACATTTTACTGTAAGTTCCAACCAGAAATTTAGGTAAGAAAAAGAAATAAAAGTTATCCAAATTGGAAAAGAAGAAGTAAAATCTTCCCCATTCCTTATATTCATTTACACAGAGAATCTTGGAACATCCACAAAAATGTGCTAGAATTAATAAACAAATTCCGTAAAAAGGAAGAGTAGAAGATTACCATGAAGAAATCACCAGAGTTTATATATATCCTAATAATAAACAACCTGAAGAGAAAATGAAGAAAACAATTCCATCAGCAATTAAAAAAATCAAATATGTTGTGATAAATCTAACCAAGGTTGTAAAGGTCTTATGCACAAAAAACAACAAAGCATTGCTAAACCTAGTCAAGGAACACATAAATAAATGGAAGGACATTTTGTGTTCATGGATTGGAAAACTAAATATTATTAATATGTCAGTTTTACCTGAAGCAATTTATAGCATCATCGCAATCTTAATCAAACCTCCAACAGCAGTTTTTGCAGAAGTGGAAGAACCAATCATCAAAAGTGAATAGCCAAATGCATCTTGAAAAAGAAAATGAAGTTAGAGACCTCATACTTCTTGATTTAAAAATCTTGAAAACTACAGTATGAAAACAGCATAGAATTGGCACAGGGACAAACATATATCAATGAAATTAAATTGATAATTGAGAAATAAATCTTCACATCTATGGCCAATCTTTTTTCTCTTTTTATTTTGGAAATATCCATACCTCAAATTTTTATCATTTTAGTCATTTTTAAGTGTACAATTCGGTGATATACTCTGTAATTTTCACTATTATATACAGAATTTTTTCATCATTCCAAACAGAAACTCTATATCCATCAAGCAATAACTATGATCCTGTTAAATTTTCTTCTACTTTTGGTTTCTATGAATTTGCCTAGTCTACACATCTTATATAAGTGGAACCATACAGTGTTTATCCTTCTTTTGTATTCCTTAATTCATTTAGCATAGTGCTTTTGAGGGTTACCCATGTCATAACATGTATTAGAACATCATAGTTTTTTACAGCTAAATAGCAGTCCATTGTATGGATATACCACATTTTGTTTATCCATGTGTTGATGGACAATTGGGCTTTTCCCACCTTTTGGTTATTGTAAATAATGCTATTATGAACACTGGTTTGCAAGTATTTGTCTGAGTTCTTGTTTTGAATTATTTGGGTATAAACCTAGGAGTAGAATCACTGAATCATGCATTAGTTCAATGTTTAACACTTTGAGGAACAGCCAAATTGTTTTTCACAGTGGCTGCAGCATTTTATATCAGCAATATACATGGGTTTATTTCTCCACATCCTTGCCAACGCTTATTTTCCATGCTTTTAATAATTTGCTTCTTTTTTGATATGAAGTGGTATCTCATTGTCCTTTCGATTTGCATTTCCTTAATTATGATGTTGACATTTCATGTACTTATTGGCCATTTGTATATTTTCTTCTGAGAAATGTCTATCCAAATACTTTTACCATTTTTAATTAGGTAATTTGTTTTTATGTTGTTAAGTTATAGAATACTATTCCGTTTTCAGATATATTATCTGCAAACATTTTCTCCCATTTGTGGGTTGTTTTTTCACTTGTGATAGTGTCCTTTGTTGAATAAAAAATTAATTTTGATGAAGTCCAATTTATTTATTTTGTTGCCTTGGCTCTTGATGTCATACTTAAGAAACTATTGTGGGGCAAACTATTTCAA
The DNA here is from genome assembly GCF_023851605.1 of Tamandua tetradactyla. Classification (NCBI taxonomy): domain Eukaryota; kingdom Metazoa; phylum Chordata; class Mammalia; order Pilosa; family Myrmecophagidae; genus Tamandua; species Tamandua tetradactyla. The sequence goes on from NC_135354.1 coordinate 5,995,430, forward strand.
CAAGTGTTCCATGTCCAGTCAATGATGAAAGAATAGTACCTTTAACAAATGGTGCTGGGAAAACTGGATATGCATGTGTAAAATAATGAGGGTGGATCCTACCTCAAGCCACATATGAAATTTAACTAAAATGGATCAAGGACCTAAATATAAAAATCAAAACTGCAAAACTTGTGTAAGAAAACATAGAAAGGCTTCTTCAAGATATTGTGTTAGACAATGGCCTCTTAGACTTAACACAAAAGCATGACAACAAAAGAAAAAAATAGATAAATGTGATTTCATCACAATAAAAATGTTTTTAACCCAAAGGACTTTGTAGTGAAAGTAAAATGACAGCCTACAGAAGGAGAGAAAATGCTTGGAAACCACATATCCAATAGGGTTTTTTCCCAAACATTTTTTGTATAATATAACATCTATACAACATATAGAAGGGGAAAAAGCAATAGTTTTAAAGCACTCTTTTTTTTGCATGAGCAGACCCAGGAATTGAACCTGAGTCTCTGGCATGGTAATGTGAGAAGTCTACCACTGAGCCACTGTGGCACTGCCCTCAAAACACTCTTTAAAAAGTAGTTACAGGATAGGTCTCAAAGTTTGTCCTGGGCTACCATACCATCATCTCAGATTTTTCCTTCTGGCTCCTCCAGAACATAGGTTAGAAGGAACAAATATATACTTTTTTAATGATCACAATAGATTATTTTTTCCTTTTTTTTGTGAAAAATACAAAGAGGCAATAAATTTGCCATAGCACAACAATAAGCTGTAGAACAGATTTAAGAGTTTGGCATGAGTTACAATTCCAAAATTTTGGATTTTTACTTCTAGCTGCTCTATGATACTGAGACTAAAAGTACTTTAGTGAGTCAACAATCATATTTGTTTGTTCAATCTTACTTTCTCTGTATAACTCCACCATTATCTTTGATCTTTATAATCCACTCTTTAGGAGTATTTGGTCTATGGCCATCATAACTTTTTCAGGTTGGGAGGGGCTGTTAATAATATGTAGGGTAGGGAGTTAGAAATTGCTGATGCTCTGGAGAGGCTGGCCCTCTATTTTTCAGAACTTATCTGGTCCAGGGTCTCATCTGGAGGTTGTAGGTTTCTGGAAAGTCACCCTAGTTCAGGGAACCTTTGTAGAATCTTATATATTGCCCTTGGTATTCTTAGGACTGGGTGGAATGATCCTGGTTGGGGGTTGGCAGGTTATGATTGGTAACAATGTGTAGCTGAAGATAGCATAATAGTGACCTCCAGAGTAGACTTTTGACTCTATTTGAACCCTCTCAACCACTGATACTTAATTAGCTACACTTCTTTTCCCCCCTTTTGGTCAGGATGGCATTGTTGATCCCACATATACCTAAAATATATACATAAATTCTTCAACTCAACAACAAAAAGATGAACAACCCCACTAAAATCATGCAAAATATTTCAATAGAAATTTTCAAAAGATGATATACAAATGGTTAAAAGCACATGAAAAGATGTTAATGATGATTAGCCATTTGGTAAATGCAAATCAAAACCACAATTAATATCATTTCACACCCACAAGTAAAAGAATAGAAAATAACAAATATTGGAGAGGATGTGGAGAAGTAGGAACACCCATTCACTGTGGCTGGAAATGTAAAAGGTAAAGCTACTATGGAAAATAATTTAGCAGTTCTGCATAAAGTGTAGAATTACCATATGATCCAGCAATCCCAACTCTAGGTATTTATTCCAAGGTATTGAAAACAAGATCTTGAACAGATACTTGCATACCAGTGTTCATAGCAGCATTATTCACATTTGCCAAAAGATAGAAGCAAACTAATTATTTATCAATGGATGAATGGATGAACAAAATGTGGTATATACACACAGTGAATTATTAGCCATAAAAACAATGAAGTTCCAATACATCTGACAACATACATGAATCTTGAAAACATCATGTTGAATGCAATAAACCAGACACAATAGGACAAAACTGAATGATTTTACTGCTACGATATAATTAGAATAAGCAAACCTATAGAGTGAGACACTAAAATATAGGTTACAAGGGGCTGGGGAAAAGCAATGAATATTTAATGGATTGATACAGAGGCAAAACAAGATTATGAGAATACAAACTCCAACAAACAGGACCTGCTTCCGTACCTCATGAACTGCACGGAACACCCAGGCAGTGGTCTCTTTGGGTCAGACATGCAGAATGCAGAGCTCTGTATTTCAGGGAACCATTCCAAAGTGTCATGTATTTTGGGGGATTAGATCATTGCTGTTCCATTGGGGATGGGAGGGAGAATGTTTTGGCTTTTGGATTATGTCTTACAGCTTGTAACGTGGATTTGATCTATTTGAATGAGAACCTCTGTCTGTTTAGCTAACATAATTTATACAGTCTCTTTGGCACTGGCAGTAAATTATCTCACTTCAAATTTTCCTCTTAATTCTACAATTGGTTCATATATATTTTTATTGTTAATAAGATGATTTCTTCTCTTCCGAAATGAATATTTGAAGAACTGATGCTGAGGTTCAAAATTCTTCCCATATTGAGATTATCTATATGCTTAATCATTTTACTGAATTGGTTTTTGATTTGTTTTGTTTTGAAAAAAATATGTTTAGATGCCTGGACCATTAGCTAGTTTGACTATTTGTCCCATTTTCATTCAGGTCTGTCTGGTGTTATATGGGTAGCTTTGATGCATGTGAATGTCTATTGATCTTCCTTCTGTCACTTACTGGATGTGTGGTGGTGGACACATCATATACCACTGAAACTATCAGTCATTCCAACTGTGATTATTTCAGTTCTTACATTCTATGACCTTCAATGGTATCTGAGTACTCTAGGGAATATAGCCCTTTTTCCTTTTAGTGATTATTTTATAAAAGCATGCCAGTCGTCTATGAGAAGTCAATGTTGAGATGGAATTAGGAGTGGAGAAGAAACTTTTGTGGAATAATAACTGTGAAAGGAAAGAGGAGGAAACAGGATTGGAAAGTTGGTCATCAAATAAATACAGTCCTGGGCTCTGGACCAAAGATGGCCCATTAAAACACCCTTACATTGGGCATGTATCACTGTCCTACTGTCAGTCATAGACCAAGAGCTCCCTCAAGAAGAGGGAACCTCAACTCAAAAGCTAAAGTGAACTTGAAAGAGCTAGTGCTTGGAGATTGACAGTAATCACACTTCTTGATTGTGAAATTGGGCGTCAAGTTCTTCCATGAAGAGGAAGACAAGTATCACATCTCTGAGTCCTCAGCATGCCAAATGGATCTCTTTGTATTTCATGGAAATCATGCTGTACAATCTACTTATCCACACTCTTGAGAGGGAAGTTTCTCCTTTCTTAGAAGAGGGTGGCTAGTAAACTAACTGCAGCCTCTATGGCTGTCCTTGGTCTAGGGGCCATAGCTAGTTTGAATGGTTTTCTTCCTCTGCTATCCATTATAAATAACCCTCATTCTCAACTACCATCTCTTCTGGTCTCAGTTGTTTATCTGGTGGTGTCACCCAAATCCTCTTTCTTGAAGGGTCTGAACCAGGGGGTACACTTGTTCAGTCAATTGCAGTTGGGCAAGGCATTACCAAGAGCCCCAAGTGGGTCACCTTAGTTCCACATGTCTTCTTCTCTGCCCCTGTAGGTAATGTAGCTCCACTTCCTCATGCTGGTCAAGATCTGCTATTCTTGAGAACATGGTGAATGTGCTTCTTACCTGCCAGGCCCTGGGAAAATATAGCTCGAGTAGCTAGGCCTTAGAGGCGTATAGCTTGTAGTTTAATTAGACTCTTGCTGTGCATACTGGTGAGGATGCTACCCCTTTGGGGACAAGGACTTGCAACTCTGCACCAGCTTTCAGAAATGGGAAGCACAAATCTCCCAATTTCAATGAATGATGGTGTTACCCAATTACCCATGCCTTTGTCCTCAAACCCATGTATTCTTTCAGTTGTGTACACCTTGCAATATAAATATCTTTAATACAATGATGCTACTGCTTTCTGAAAGATGGCATTATATTTTCAGCATGTATTGCCTCTGGGATGGCAATTCAGCTGTGCTTTCAGGAGATCTTTCCATGCTTAATTAGGGTGGGAGTTTCTGGGTGGTGTGGTATGTGACACTTCCAGCAGATACCTCAGTTTAGGATCCCCTCCCCATAGCTCCAGCACTCTACAGTGGGTTCTCTCTTCAAATACCATGTTTTGTGGGATTCTGTCTCCCTTGATCAAATATTCTGTAAGTCCCCAGACAGTTTGTAAGTGGATACCATGCAGAGAGAAAAGAAAAACTCATACCTGAAATGTGTGTCTACTCCTATGAGAATGACCCACCCAGTGACTTCAAGGAGGGACAGAACCTAAAATAATAAAATTATTAAAAAGGGGCCAGCTGGTCTCCTCAAAAAATAATGCCATACTGGGGGCTCATACTTACTCTCTGTTGCTATTAGGGTGGGCATTCATAGGTAGTAATGGTTAAGGTGACGTCAGAATGTGGAAGTGCACACACTTAGGCCCATGTACAGTTTCTATCTCTGCACCATGACCAATTTATTCATGTGTCCATTGCTCCAGCACTAGAGCGGTTGCTGACAAAGACTGATTAGCACTAATTATCCAAAACGTTTTGTTGTAGTGCCTTATCCATGGCAACTGCTTTTTAATGGGCTTTAACACATCTTGAATGTTATTAGAAAAACATTTTCACACCTTCTGAATACAAACACACACACAGACATGCATATATATGTATATATATATTTCTTCTGAATATATATTGCTGGATTACAATCTTTTTCCTTTACCCAACAGTACACCTCTGAAGATCTTCATGAATGAAGAGTTTTTTCAAATGACCCATGCAAAATGACCCTCTAGTTGGACTTATGACCTCCTATAACATATCTATTCTAGGATGATTATTTCCCAGAGCCTTTTAATTCCTCCCACTGTCACCTGTCAGGAAATTCAGACACCTCAACCTTCCTCAAGATCACATTTTCCAGGCTCTAGGAGATACAACAGCAAGTTTGTACCATTATCCAAAGTCTGAATAAATCCTGTACCCAGAAAGATTGTGCCAATGTCAATAAACTCTCTCTTATTCAGTCTAGATTTCTGGCCTCTTTGATTAAGCATATTCAGAATCCAGTCGTATGTATGCTGACCTGGCCCCTGCCAGTACTATGCATGATAACTGTCTTGCTTTTTTCAGGACTGTAGAGTTTTAGTAGGGTGAGACGCACATCCCAATCAATCCTGGTTCTAGCACAGTAAGTCCTGCATCCTGGAAATCCTTGAGTCCTGGACAAACCAGAGCATTTGGTCACCATATGAAACTCACTAATTTTTGCAGCAATTTTCATGCCTCTCTTATCTGGACTAGCATGCTCCTGGATGGAGTTTTCTGTGATTCAATCCTATTGATAGGCCTGGATGCCAGAAGAGGAGACGATAGATCCTGAGAAGGGCACTATTTTTTCCGTAGCTCTTTTTGGAGATGGCCTGCCCATTTGTAAAAGCTCAAATTGTTCAGAGAAATCGATGGAGTCACACTCTTCAGGGAGATCCCTCCTATGCCCTATCCCATGTGTCAGGGATTCAGGCTTTCCCACACAGGGCCCTGACTTTGACATAACAGACTTTCCTCCAATGAGCATTCACCTGGCTTAAAGCTCAGCTACTCTGATTATTAAATCTTGGTTTTGAGTTTCACTTTTTATGCAGCCCGCTGCACGGGAAGAGAGCTTTTTGTAGGCTGCCAAAGAGATTCTGTGGTTCTCATGCTTAATTTTCTATTGTTTCCATGGTTAATTGTACTCAACATTTTATTATCTACTTGCAGGGGATCAATCAAATTAGCTATAATCAGCCAAATTCATTATCCTTATATTTATCATCACCACCACCATCCACTTCCAATGCTTAAAATTATGCCACCACCCAGTGTGTATTCCTCTACTGGCACTTTCTCTCAAAACACCACAAGTGAAAGTTTTTGGATTTGGACCACCACCTTGTACCTGCTCGTTCATACTCCACCTTGTGACCAGGGTGGGATCCTTCTTGCTAGCTGGGGAATGAGTGTTTCATTCTCCAAAATCACCACTTGCTTTCTTAGAACACTCCTAGTTTCAACCATGTGAGTCAGGATCTCTGGAAAGGTATTTCCAAAATGGAGTTAGGAGTAAGATTTATGGGAGAGTATCACCTGTGAAAAGAAAAGGGAGGATGTCTGATTGGGCAGGAGAAGCTGCCAAACCATGATGCTGGCCTGACAAAGGCAGCCAGCCTGATGAGAAGCTCTGTAGCAAAAAAAATTGCTCATTAGGGGAATCACATATGGTGTTGAAATATCAAAGTCTTTGTGCAAACAGCTTGCTAACTTATTGGTGTGGGGCTGTTCTAAGAGTAGCAAGGCCACAGCTGCCTCCACATTGTTAAGACATTGACTGAGGGCCACCTCAAAAGAGTTGGTCTTGGTGTGAAAACCAAGGCAGACCCCAAAGAAGCAAATATCTTGAAGCTGTCAGCTAACCACATGCCTTACAGCAAGGCAACAGTTCCTTTATGGAAGGGAAATCTGAGCAACAATTTTCCATATACGAATTCATGGACATGTGCAACCAGAAGGAACTTTGAAGGATGATTTTCTACATTTCTCTGCTTTTAGATGCCATTCATTGTGGAGCATCATTATTTGCATACCTCCAAGCAACAAAGAAACAAACAAACAACACCCAGTCCTAAAAGGCAACTAATTTTAATTCTATTGCAATCCAGAGGTGTTAAAATCTGCAAAAAATGCAACATAGAATTGATAAAAGATAGAACTTTCTTTCATTTTGACAGCACTTCAGGGATGGAAACACCAGCACAATGCTGAATTGAAAAAGAAATCTGACTGCATTTCTCCTTTTCTGATCTTTATAGTGTAGATGGAGATTAAATAATCTCATCACCTTCTGAAAAATAGTCCTGATGGATCTCATGAAGTTCACCCTTCTCTCCACCTTTTTCTCAGAAGAGAGAACAATGAGAGGTTTAATTAAAAGAGACCAAAAGACGTAGTCAGTCTCAAAAAATGCACAAAAATTTCACCAATGGATATTCAAATTGGCCCAGTCACTTTGGAAAAATGTTTAATGGTATCTTTTAAAGATGGACATGTGCATGCTCTCTGACCCTGCAGTTCTACTCCCAGGTATATAGTCAAAGAAATAAAGGAAGATGCACACCAAAAGACATGTACAAGTATAATAAGGAAGCATTATTAATTAGGCCTCTCTGATATAGACTGAATTGTGTCCCCAAAAATGTATGTTGAATTTCTAAATTTTAGCACTTCAGAATGGGGCCTTGTTTGGAAATAGGGTCATTACCGATGGAATTAGATAAATTAAAATGAGAAGCCCTCAATCCAGTACCACTGGTGGTCATATAAGAAGAGGAAATTTGGGGTGGGAAATGGTGACTCAGCAGGTAGAGCTCTTCTCTGCCATGCAGGAGATCTGGGTTCATTTCCTGGTGCCTGCCCATGCAAAAAGAAAAAGGAAGAGTTATGCTACTGAAAACCAAAAAGCCTCAAAGATTGTTGATAACCACAGAAGGCCAGGAGAGAGGCATGGAACAAATCCTTCCATGGAGACTTCAGAGGAAGCATGGCCCAGCCAAGTTTTAGACTTCAGATGTCTACCCTCCACAGCTTTGAGATGATAAATCTGTTGCTTTAAGCCTCCTAGTTTGCAGTGTTTTGTTATAGGAGCCCTAGCAGATGAAGAGAGTCTGAAAATAAAGCCAAGATTCTACTAACATGGAGAAATTGTGAAACGGTCATATAGTGAAGTATGGCCAGCAATGAGAATGAGAGAACCACTGAGAAATGAATGTGGATGAATTGTATGTAAGGCGAGAGTATATTCAGTGATATGATTCTCCTCACAAAAGCACAAAAATAGAAAATGAAATGTACTTCTCACAAGTCAAAATAGTTGTTGGTTCTGAGAGGAAGATGAAGGTGGTGGCAGAAGGCATGATTGCTGTCCACCCACAGTGCTGGCAATGCTCGGGCCCCAATACATGGGATTGTGTGGTGTAGTCTGCCTCGTGAGATTTCACCTGGGTGTACTCTGATGATGTCACACTTTGCTGGAGGTATAGTTTACTTCAATAAAAAGTTTATAATGAAGCAAAATAATATGAAGCACTTGTGACTAAAAAGGTAGGATTTGACAGAGCTATGGGCATGAGTGTTATATTGCATATGACATGACAATATGACATGTCGAGAAGAAATGACATAATGAGATGAGAGGACATGACGAGATGAGATGACATGATGAGATGGGATGAAATGAGATGAGAGGACGAGACGAGATGAGGAGACAAGACTAGATGATGAGACAAGATGACAAGAGAAGATGGTGGGATGGGATGAGATTTTGAGACAAGACAATAAGATGGGATGATGGGATGGGATTACGAGATGAGAAGAGATGAAGAGTTGAGAAGATGAAATGAGATGATGAGACAAGATGACGAGATGAGATGAGATGAAGTGAAGAGACAAGGAGATGGGATGATGAGATGGGATGATGAGATGAGATGGGATAATGAGACAGAATGATGAGATGAGATGAGATGATGAGAGGAGACAAGATGAGATGATGAGATGAGATGATGAGATGGGAAAATGAGATGAGATGACAAGATGTGATGACAAAACTGAACGATGAGACAATGAGACCCTGAGACAAGAGGACAAGAGAGGACGATGAGACAAGATGGTGGAACAAGACATGGAGAAAAGACGGGAGAACAAGAGATGAGGAGATGAAAAGAGATGAGATGAGGAGACAGAATGACAGGATGGGACAATGAGATGTGAAGAGATGACGAGATGAGAGCAGACAATGAGATGAAGCAAGATGATGAGATGAAGAGATGATGAGATGAGATGATGACAAGTTTAAATGATGAGATGAGATGACGAGACAGGACGATAAGACGAGAAGGGATGATGAGATGGGATGATGAGACAGGATGAAGAGTTGAGACAAGATGACAGGACGTTACAATGAGACATGATGATGAAATGAGAAGAGATGAGACAAGAGGACAAGATGCGGTGATGAGATGAGGCGACGAGATGAGACAATGTGAAGGGATGACGAGATGGATGATGAGATGGGATGACGAGATGAGACGATGTGATGAAATGAGATGACAAGGTGAGATGGGACGACAAGATGATGAGATGAGATAAGAAGATGAGATGGATGACATGACAGATAATGAAAGGGAACGATGAGATCAGATAGGATGATGAGATTGGACAATTAGAAGAGAAGAAATGATGAGAGGACAATGAGATGATGAAAAGCTATGATGAGACAAGACGAGATGATGAGACAAGATGGTGGGATGAGACAAAGATGAGACAAGATGTCAAGATGGGATGATGAGATGAGAAGAGATGATGTGATGGGACAATGAGAGGGGATGACGAGATGAGACTAGACAATGAGATGAGATGAGATGATGAGATGACTAGAAGAGACGACAAGATGAGATGTGTTGATGAGATGGGATGATGAGAAGGAACGACGAGATGAGATCAGACAATGAGATGGGGCAATGAGATGTTATTAGAGGATGAGATGACGAGATGAGAAAATATGATAGGACAGGATGATGAGATGAGAAGAGATGATGAAATGGTACAATGAAAAAGGATGAAAAGATGAGATGAGAGGAGGATACAAGATGATGAGATGAGGTGATGAGATGAGACAAAGAGACAGGATGACGAGTTGGTTGATGAGATGGGATGACAAGATGAGACGAGATGATGAGATGAGATGACAAGATGAGATGGGATGACAATATGATGAGATGAGATGAGAAGACGAGATGGGATTACAAGACAGATGACAGGATGGGACAATGAGATGGAACAATGAGATGAGTCAGACAATGAGATGAGACAACTAGATGAGATTAGAGGATGATATGATGAGATGAGAAAATACTATAGACAGGATGATGAGATGAGAAGAGATGATGAGATGGAACAATGACATGGGTCGATGAATGAGATGAGAAAATGAGATGAGATGAGTGATGAGATGGGACAATGAGATGAGATGAGTGGGTGAGATGATGAGATGAGAAAATATGATAAGATGAGATGATGAGATGAGAAGAGATGATGAGATGGAACAATGAGATGGGATGATGAATGAGATTAGACAACAAGAAGAAACAATGAGACAGGATGATGAGATCGGACAATGAGACAGGACAACGATTTGAGCAAAGATGACAAGAGGAAATGATGAGAAGATGAGATGGGATGACGAGACAAGATGCTGAGATGAGATGAGATGACAAGACAGGGAAACGAGATAGGATGACAGGACAGGAAGGTGAGAAGAGATGAGATGAGGAGATAGAATGACAGGATAGAGCATGTAGATGAGAAGAGATGATGAGATGAGATGAGAAGAGACCACAAGACGAGATGACAACATGAAACAATGAGATGGGATAATGAGATAGACAATGAGATGGGACAATGAGATGGAATGATGGACGAGATAACGAGATGAGATGAGATGATGACATGAGACAAGATGAGAAAATGAGATGAGAGGATGAGGTGGGATGACAGGATGAGATGCGATGATGAGATGAAACTATGAGACAAGATGATGAGACGACGAGATAAGATGATGAGACTAGATGACAAGATGAAACAGGGAGATGAGGCATGATGATGAGTCAGGAAAACAAGAAGAGATGAGATGGGGAGATGTGATGATGAGATAAGATGATGAGATGAGATGAGACGATGGGATGAGGAGATGAGATGAGATGACAAGGCAGGATGACGAGATGAGACGAGATGATGAGATGAAAATACAAGAAAGAATGATGAGACAATGAGATGACAAGAGCAGACGATGAGATGAGATGATGATATGAGACTGTGAGATGAGACAGGGAGACAAGATGGGATGATGAGATGGGATGACAAGATGAGACAGGAAAACAAGATGGGATGACAAGATTTGATGAGATAACGAGATGAAATGAGATGAGATGAGGAGATGGGGAGAGGAGATGAGAAGGGATGATGTGTTGAGATGAGACAATGAGACGTGATGAAGAGATGAGAAGATGAGATGAGATGAAACCTTAAGATTACGAGACAAGACAAGATGACAAGACGGAATGATGAGATGAGATGAGATGATGATATTAGACTCTGAGACAAGACAGTGAGACAAGATAAGATGATGAGATGGGATGATAAGATGGCATGGGGCAGCAAGATGGAATGAGGAGATGAGATGTGATGGTGAGACGATACAAGATGGGATGATGAGATGAGACGATGAGACAGGATGAAGAGACAGATGACGAGATGGGATGGCAGGTTGAGATGGGATGATGAGATGAAACTATGAGATGAGAGGACGAGAACAGATGATGCAACGAGATGATGAAATAAGACAGTAAGATGAGGCAGGGAGATGAAATGGGACAATAAGCCGAGATGACTAGACAGGACGATGAGATGAGATGACATGTTGAGATGAAATGATGAGAAGAGATGATGAGATGGGACAATGAGGCAGGATGACAAAATGAGATGAGACGACGAGATGAAATGATGAGAAATGAAGAAGAGATGATGAGATGACGAGATGAGATGACAGGACAGGATGATGAGATGAGACGAGATGACGAGGTGGGATGATGAGACAGAGTGACAAGATGAGACAAGATGATGAGAAGGGACATTGAGATGAGATGACGAAATGGTACAACAAGATGGGAAAATGAGAAGAGATGGAACAACAAGAAGAGACAGGACAACAAGAAGGGACAAGATGTGAGGACGAGAAGAGATGATGAGATGAGATGGGATGATGAGATGAGATGAGATGATAAGATGAAATGATGAGAAGAGATGATGAGATGACGAGATGACATGACCTGATGAGATGACGAGATGAGACAGTGAGATGAGATGAGGTGATGAGATGGGATGATGAGATGAGATGAGAGGATGAGATGTGACGGGATGATATGATGAGATGAGACAAGGAGATGAGATGATGAGAAGAGATGACGAGATGAGATGGGTTGACAAGATGGGATGATGAGATGGAACGATGAGATGAGACGGGACAATGAGATGGGAAAATGAGATGAGATTCAAGGATGAGATGTTGAGATGAGAAAATATGATAAGACAGGATGATGAGATGAGAAGAGATGATGAGATGGAACGATGAGATGAGATGACAAAAGAGATGAAACCACAAGATGAAATGAGATGATGAGACAGGACAACGAGATGAGAAGAGTGCGTGAGATGATGAGATGAGAAAATATGATAAGACAGGATGAAGAGATGAGAAGAGATGACAAGACAGAACGATGAGATGGGACAAGGAATGAGATGAGACAATGAGATGAAACAATGAGACGGGACAATCAGATGGGACAATGAGACAGGACAACCATTTGAGAAAAGATGACAAGATGAAATGATGAGAAGATGAGATGGGATGATGAGATGAGATGATAAGATGAGATGAGATGACAAGACAGGGAGATGAGATGGGATGACAGGACAGGAAGATGAGAAGAGATGAGATGAGGAGATGGAATGATAAGATGGGACAATGAGATGAGAAGAAATGACAAGTCGAGACGAGATGAAACCACAAGATGAGATGACAACATGAAACAATGAGATGGGATGATGAGACAGGCAATGCGATGAGATGAGATGATGACATGAGACAAGATGAGACAATGAGATGGGAGGATGAAGTGGGATGATAAGATGAGATGGGATGATTAGATGAAACTATGAGCTGAGAGGATGAGACAATGAGATGAGATCATGAGACTATATGAAAAGACGAGACAAGGAGGTAAGATGTGTGGATGAGATGGAAAAACCAGAAGAGATGAGACGAGAAGATGTAACAACAAGACAAGACAAAGAGATGAGATGAGAAAATGAGATGACGAGATGAGATGAGATGACAAGATGGGATGATGAGATGAGATGAGATGATGAGATGAGATGAGATGATGAGATGAAAATATGAGAAGGGATGATGAAACAATGAGACAACAAGATGAGAGGATGAGATGAGAAGATGATATGAGACTGCAAGTTGAGACAGGGAGACAAGATGGGATGATAAGACGGGACAACAAGATGAGACAGGACGAGATGCGATGATGAGATTAGATTAAATAACGAGATGAAATGACGAGATGAGATGAGGAGATGGGAAGAGGAGACAAGAAGGGATGATGGGTTGAGACGAGATGATGAGATGCGATGAAGAGATGAGAAGACAAGATGAGATGAGACTATGCGATGACGAGATGAGATAAGAGCCAGACTGGATGACAAGATGAGAGGAGATGAGATGATGATATAAGAGTGTGAGGTGAGACAGGGAGACAAGATAGGATGATGAGAAAGGATGATGAGATAGGATGAAGAAATGAGATAGGACAAGAGGGAACGATGAGATGAGATGTGATGATGAGACAAGACAAGATTGGATGACGAGATGAGACAATGAGACAGGGTGAAGACAGATGAGGAGATGGAATGATGGGTTGAGATGGGACGATGAGATGAAACTACGAGATGAGAAGATGAGATGAGATGATGAGACGAGATGATGAAATGAGACAGCAAGATGAGACACGGAGATGAGACAGGACAATAAGCCAGGAAGATGAGACAGGATGATGAGATGATATGAGATGTTGAGATGAAATAATGAGAAGAGATGACGAGATGGGATAATGAGACAGGACCATGAAATGAGATGAGATGATGAGATGCAATGATGAGAAGTGAAGACAAGATGATGAGATGATGGCACGAGATGACAAGACAAGATGACGAGAAGGATGATGAGATGAGACGAGACAATGAGATGGGATGACAAGATGGGATGACAAGAAAGAGTGATGAGATGAGATGATGAGAAGGGACAATGAGATGAGATGAGATGACAAGATGGTACAATGAGATGGGAAAATTAGAAGAGAGGGGACAATGAGAAGAGACGAGATGAAAACACAGGACAAGATGTGAGGATGAGAAGAGACAACGAGATGAGATGATGAGACGGGATGATGAGATGAGATGAGATGACGAGATGAAACGACGAGAAGAGACAATGAGATGATGAGACAACATGACCTGATGAGATGACGAGATGAGATGAGATGATGAGATGGGATGATGAGATGAGATGAGAGGATGAGATGTGAGGAGATATGATGAGATGAGACGATGAGAGGAGATGGTGAGACGGGATGATGAGATGACATGGGACGATGAGATGAGATGAGGAAATAGGATTATGAGATGAGATGAGAAGATGAGATGAAATGATGAGATGAGACGATGAGTTGGGATTACGAGAAGAGACAGGATAACGAGATGGGATGATGAGATGAGATAGGATGATGAGAAGGGATAACAAGATGAGACAATGAGATGCGATGATATGACAATATGAAATGAGAAGAAGAGATGACAAGATGATGAGACAGGATGATGAGATGAGACGAGCTGATGAGATGAAATGATGAGAGGACGAGATGACAAGATGAGATGATGAGATGACATGAGTTGATGAAATGAAATGACAAGATGATGAGATGATGAGATAAGATGATGAGATGAGATGAAATGATGAGATGGGACAATGAGACTGGATGATGTGATGAGAGAGGAGGATGAGATGGGACAACTAAATGAGATGAGATGACAAGATGGGACAAGATGAGTTGACGAAATGAGATGACAAAATGGAATAACAAGATGAACGAAAAGATTGGATGATGAGATGAGATGGGTCAACGAGACAGGACAATGAGATGGGAGGATGAGACGGTACAACGAGATGATGAGATGGGTTGACTAGACGAGATGAAAAGATGAGCCAAGATGATGAGGCATGGAGATGAGATGAGACAGAAGACACAAAGATAAGAAGAGAAGAGACAAGAAATGGAACAATGAAACAGGATGATAAGATGAGACAAGACGATGAGACGAGATGAGTTGATATGATGAGATGAGATGACGACATGAGATAACGAGACAGGATGAGGACATGGATGATGAGACGGGACAATGAGAAGGGATGACGAGATGGGATGACAAGATGAGATGGAAAAATGAGACAGAATGACAAGATGAGATGAGATGATGAGACGAGACAAGATGAGATGATGAGATAGGATGAGATGGGCTGATGAGATGAGATGAGATGACAAGATGAGATGACACAACAGAATTAGGAGATAATGAGTCCCTGAGACGAGATGACAAAAAGAGATGATGAGACAAGTCAGTGGGATGAGACATGGAGATAAGACGGGACGACAAGAGGGGATGAGGAGATGAGAAGAGACAAGATGAGGAGATGGAATGACAGGATGGGACAATGAGATGAGAAGTGATGATGAGATGAGACAAGATGGGATGATGAGAGGAGACAATGTGATGAAGTGAGACGATGAGATGAGATGAGATGAAGAGAGGATGAGATGAGATGAGGAGATTAAATGACGAGATGAGATGATGAGACGGGATGACAAGATGAAAAGAGATGATGAGAAGGGATGATGAGAAAGGATGATGAGATGAGACGAGATGATGTGATGGTACAATGAGACATGATGACAAGATGAGATGAGACATGGAGACAAGATGACAAAATGAGGTGATGAGATGAGGCTATGAATTGAGACAATGAGACTGGATGATGAGATGGACGATAAGATGGGATGACAAAATGAGATGAGATGATGAGATGAGATGACAAGATGAGATGGGATGACAAGATTATGAGATAAGATGAGAAGACGAGATGGGATGACAAGGCAGATGACATGAGGGGATGACGAGATCAGATAGGATGATGAGAAGGGAAAATGAGATGAGCTGAAATGATGAGAAGACAATAAGACGATGAGAAGCCAAGATAAGACAAGATGAGATGATGAGAGATGATGGTGGGATGAGAAGGAGATGGGACAGGACATCAAGATGGGATGATGAGATGAGAAGAGATGATGAGATGGGACAAAGAGAGGGGGTGACAAGAAGAGATGAGACAATGAGACGAGATGAGATGATGAGATGGCAAAAAGAGACAATGAGATGAGATGAGTTGACAAGATGGGACGATGAGATGGAATGATGAGATGAGATCAAACAATGAGATGGAAGATGAGATGAGATGAGAGGGCGAGATGATGAGATAAGAAAATATGATAAGACAGGATGATGAAATGAGAAGAGATGATGAGACAGAACGATGAGATGGGATGACAAATGAGATCAGGAAATGAGATGAGATGAGATGAAGATAAGGGAAAACAAGATGAGAAAAGCAGACAAGATGATGAGATGAGCAAATACAATAAGATGGGATGATGAGATGAGAAGAGATGATGAGACGGAATGATGAAATGGGACAATGAATGATGTGAGACAACAAGATGAAACAACAAGACAGGACAATGAGATGGGACAATGAGACAGGACAATGATTTGAGACAAGACAACAAGATGAAATGATGAAAAGATAAGACTGGATGAAAAGACGAGATGACTAGATGAGACGAGATGATGAGATGGTACAATGAGACATAAAAATGAGATGAGATGAGACGTGGAGACAAGACAACAAAATGATGTGATGAGACGAAGCAATGAGATGAAATAATGAGACATGATGATGAAATGGATGATGAGAGAGGATGATGACATCAGATGAGATGACGAGATGAGATGACAAGATGAGATGGGACGACAAGATGATGAGATGAGATGAGAAGAAGAGACGGGATGACAAGAAGGATGACGTGAGGTGATGATGAGATCAGATAGGATGATGAGATGGGACAATGAGATCAGGCAAAATGAGAGGACAATGAGATGACAAGAAGTGAAGATGAGACAAGACAAGATGATGAGAAAAGACGGTGGGCTGAGACGGAGATGAGACAGGACATTGAGTTGGGATGACAAGATGAGAAGAGACAATGAGATGGGACGATGAGAGGGGATGATGAGATGTGATGAGACAATGAGATGAGATGAGATGATGAGAAGAGACAAAGAGATGAAATGAGTTAAGAAGATGGTACAATGAGAAGGAATGATGAGATGAGATCAGACAATGAGATGGGACAACAAGATGATATGAGAGGATGAGATGCTGAGATGAGAATATACGATAAGACAGGATGATGAGGTGAGAAGAGATGACGAGATGGAACGATGAGATGGGATGATGAATGAGATGTGACAACAAGATGAAACAATGAGATTGGACGATGAGACCAGACAATGATTTGAGAAAAGATGACAAGATGAAATGATGAGAAGATGAGATGGGATGACAAGATGAGATGATGAGAAGAGATGAGATGATGAGATAAGATGACGAGATGAGATGAAATGATGAGAGGGGCCATTGAAACTGGATGATGTGATGAGACAGGAAGAGGAGATAAGACAACTAGATGAGATGAGAAGACGAGATGGGACAAGATGAATCGACGAGATCAGATGACAAAATGGGTTGATGAGACAATTGACAAGACAGGATGATGAGATGAGATAGGTTGACAAGAGAGGATGATGGGATCAGATGAAGAGATGATGAGACGAGACAAGATGACAAGACATGATGATGAGATGAGAAGAGATGAAGAAATGAAAATACGAGAAGGGATGATGAGGCATTGAGATGACAAGATGAGACAAGATGAGACGATGATATGAGGCTGCATGATGAGACAGGGAGACAAGATGGGATGACAAGACAGGACGACAAGATGAGACAGGACAACGAGATGGGATGATGAGATTAGATGAGATAACAAGATGAAACGATGAGATGAAATGAGGAGATGGTATGACAAGACGAAAAGGGACAAGTTGGGACGAGATGATGAGACATGACGAAGAGATGAGAAGACAAGATGAGATGAGACTATGAGAAGATGAGATTAGACAAAATGACAAGATGGGATGACAAGATGAGATGAGATGAGATGATGATATGAGATGTGAGACAAGACAGGGAGACAAGATAGGATGATGAGATGGGATGATGAGACGGGTGAATAGATGAGACAGGACAATGAGATGGAATGAGGAGATGAGATGTGACGATGAGATGAGACAAGATGGGATGACGAGATGAGATGATGAGACAGGATGAAGAGACACTTGATGAGACGGGATGACAGGTTGAGATGGGACGATGAGACGAAACTACAAGATGAGAAGACGAGATTAGATGACAAGATGAGATGATGTAATGAGACAGTAAGATGAGACAGGGAGATGAGACGGGATGATAAGCTGGGACAACGAGACAGGACGAAGAAATGAGATGAGATGTTGAGATGAAACAATGAGAAGAGATGACGGGACAGAACAATGAGACATGACGATGAAATGAGATGAGATGATGAGATGAAATGATGAGAAGTGAAGATGAGATGAGGAGATGATGGCAGGAGATGATGAGATGAGGTGATGGGACAGGATGATGAGATGAGACGAGACAAAGAGACGTGATGATGAGATGGGGAAGATACAGTGTGACGAGATGAGATGATGAGAAGGGACGTTGAGATGAGATGAGATGACGAGATTGTACAATGAGATGGGACGATGAGAAGAGATGGGACAATGAGAAGAGACAAGACGACATGATGGGAAATGATATGAGGACGAGATGAGATGATGAGAAGAGATGATGAGACAGGATGACGAGGTAAGATGAGATGATGAGATGAAATGACAGGAAGAGAGGACAAGATGATGAGACAACATGACCTGATGAAATGATGAGATAAGATGATGAGATGAGATGAGATGATGAAACGGGTCCATGAGATGAGAAGAGATGATGAGTTGTGACAAGATGATATGATGAGACTAGATGACAAGACGGGATGATGAGATGACACGAGACAATGAGATGGGATGATGAGAGGAGATGACGAGATGAAGCGAGATGATGAGATGAGATGAGAGGACGAGACGATGAGATGAGATGACAAGATGAGACTACAAGATGAGATGATGACAGGAGATGATGAGACGGGATGACGAGATGGACGATGAGACGGGATGATCAGATGGGATGATGAGACAGGATGACAAGATGAGACAGGACAGTGAGACAGAATGACGAGATGTGATGAGACAAAGAGACAAGACAAGATGAGATGATGAGATGATACAATGAGACGAGACAATGAGATGAGATGATGAGAAGGGACAATGAAATGATGAGACAATGAGACAAGACGGTGGGATGAGATGTGGAGATGAGAGGTGAAGACAAGATGGGATGACGAGATGAGAAGAGACAATGAGATGGGATGACAAGAGGAGATGACGAGATAAAGCAAGATGATGAGATGAGATGACATGATGAGACAATGAGATGAGATGACGAGACAAGACTACGAGATGAGATGACGACAGGACATGATGGACAATGAGATGGGATGATGAGATGGGATGATAAGATGGGATGACAAGATAAGACAAGATGATGAGAATGGACAATGAGATGGGACAATGAGATGAGATGAGATGACAAGATGGGATGATGAGTTGAGATGATGAGATGACGAGATGAGATGAGATGACGAGACTGGATGACAAGATGGTATGATGAGACGGACAATGAGAAGGGATGATGAATTTAGATGAGATGACGAGATGAAATGGTGAGATGAGATGAGGAGATGGGAAGATGAGATCAGAAGGGATGACGAGATGAGATGAGATGACGAGACTGGATGACAAGATGGCATGATGAGACGGACAATGAGAAGGGATGATGAATTTAGATGAGATGACGAGATGAAATGGTGAGATGAGATGAGGAGATGGTAAGATGAGATCAGAAGGGATGACAAGTTGAGATGCGATGATGAGACGTGATGACAGACGAGATGGCGAGATGAGATGAGATGATGAGATGATGAGAAAGGATGAGATGACAAGATGGGATGATGAGATGAGATGAGACAATGCGATGAAACTATGAGATGAGATGACAAGATGATGAGATGATGAGATGAGATGATGAGCTGAGACTGTGAGATGAGATAGGGAGACAAGATGGGATGACGAGATGGGATGATGAGATGAGAAGACAAAACGGGATGATGAGATGAGATGAGACGATAAGATGAAATGACAAAATAGAGGACAAGACAACAAGACGGGATGATGAGATGATATGAGATGATGGGATGCGATGATGAGATGGAATGATGAAATAAGACGAGATGATGAGAAGGGACAATGAGGTGAGATGAAACAACGAGATGGTATGATGAGACGTGATGACAAGAAGAGATGGGATGACAAGATGAGATCAGATGTGAAGTTGAGATGACATGACGAGGAGAGACAATGAGATGGGATGACGAGATGAGATGAGATGATGAGATGAAATGATGAGAAGAGATGACGAGATGACAAGAAGAGATGTCATGATGAGATGATCAGATGAGATGATCAGATGAGATGAGATGTTGAGACGGGACGATGTGATGAGTTGAAATGAGGAAACAATATGAGATGATATGATGAGATGATATGACGAGATGAGAAGACAAGACCAGATGACAAGGTGGACAATGAGACAGAATGACAAAATGAGATGGGATGATGAAATGGGATGATGAAATAGGACAACAAGATGAGAGGAGATTATGAGATGAAATGATGAGATGAGATGACAAGTCGGGATGATGAAACAAGACAGGACAATGAGATGGGATGATGAGATGAGATGGGATGATGAAATAGGACAATGAGATGGGACAACGAGTTGAGACAAGACAATGAGGTGAAATGACAAGAAGAGATGATAAGACAACGAGATTGTATGATGAGATGAGATGAGGTGAAGAGAAGAAACGATAGAGGACAAGATGATGAGATGAGACGATGAAATGAGATGAGATGATGAAATGAAAGATGAGATGAAGAGATGAGATGACGAAATGAGATGAGATGACGAGACAGGATGAGATGAGATGATGAGACAGGATGACGAGACAGATGATGAGATGGGACAACAAGATGAGACGGGATGACGAGATAGGACGAGATGAGATGAGACAATGAGACGAAATGAAGAGACAGGTCGATGAGACGTGACAATGAGACAGGACTAGATGAGTTGAGGTGATGAGATGAAATGATGAGATGACAAGACAGGATGATGAGATGAGACAAGATGATGGGACAGGGAGATGAGATGGAATGATAACATGGGAAGACAAGAAGAGAGGAGATGAGACAGAATGAAGAGATGGGATGACTAGATGAGATGAGGGGATGAGACGAGACCATGGCATGAGATGATGAGATGGGACAATGAGACAGGATGATGAGATGGGACAATGAGATGAGACGGGATGAGATAGGATGACGCGATGAGACAGGATGATGAGATGAAATTACAAGACGAGATGATGTGATAATGAGATGAGACAGTGATATGGGATGATGAGATGGACGATGAGATGGGACAATGAGATGAGACAAGATGATGAGATGGGATGATGAGATGGAACAATGAGACGGGACAATGAGATGAGATGAGACGACAAGATGAAATGATGACAGGAGACGACGAGAAGGGACGATGAGATGAGTTGGGATGACCTGGTAAGATGAGATGATGAGAAAGGACGGTGAGATGAGACATGGATACAAGACAGGATGATGAGATGGGATGACGAGATGAGATGAGATGACAAGATGAGATGATGAGATGAGACAACTAGATGGTGAGACGAGAGAAGGAGAAGTGATAGGATGATGTGTGGGATGATGAGATGAGACGAGATGACGAGATGAGAACAGATGAGATGATGAGATGGGATGATGAGATGGTACGATGAGATGGAATGACTAGAGGGGGCAAAGAGACAGTATGAAGAGTTGAGATGAGATGATGAGATGAAACGATGAGACAAGACATCAAGATGGGACGAGATGAGATGGGACATCAAGATGAGAGGAGACAAGGAGATGTGACATTGAGATGGAATGAGATGAGATGGAATGACAAGATGAGAGGAGATGATGAGAAGTGACAGTGAGACAAGACAGGGAGACAAGATGGAATGATGAGACGGGATAATGATATGAGATGAGACAATGAGATGAAATGATGAGACAAGATGTCAAGATGGGATGACAAGATGAGACAGTATGATGAAACAAAACAATGCGACGAGATGGTGAGATGAGATCAGGAAACAAGATGGGATGATGAGACAGGGCGACGAATGAGATGAGAAAATGAGATGAAATGATGAGATGAGATGATGAGATGAGACAGAATGATGAGATGAAACTATGAAAAGAGATGATGAGATGATGAGATGGGACGACGAGATGAGATGAGTCAACAAGATGAGACAAGATGAGATGACAAAATGAGACAACATGATGGGATGGCAAGATGGATGATGAGATGGGATAACGAGATGAGATGAGATGATAAGATGACAAGATGAGACAGGATGATGAGACAAAACAATGCAACGAGATGGTGAGATGAGATCAGGAAACAAGATGGGATGATGAGACAGGGCGACAAATGAGATGAGAAAATGAGATGAAATGATGAGATGAGATGATGAGATGAGACAGAATGATGAGATGAAACTATGAAAAGAGATGATGAGATGATGAGATGGGATGACGAGATGAGATGAGTCAACAAGATGAGACAAGATGAGATGACAAAATGAGACAACATGATGGGATGACAAGATGGATGATGAGATGGGAAAACGAGATGAGATGAGATGATAAGATGACAAGATGAGACAAGATGACGAGCTGGGATGATGAGATGGATGACAAGATGGGATAATGAGACAGATGACAAGATAGGATGACAAGATGAGATGGCATGATGAGATGGGATGACAAGATGGGATGATGATGTGAGATGAGATGATGAGATGAAATGGTGAGATAAGACTATGAAATGGGATGATGAGATGAGATGGGATGATGAGAAAAGATGAGACAAAAGGACGTGATGATGAGATGAGATGATGAGATGAGATGAGATGATGAGATGAGACGAGATGACAAGACTGGATGAAGAGATGAGATGAGAAGATGAAATGAAACTACAAGATGAGACTATGAGACAATAAGAAGACAAGATGAGATGAGGTGATGAGACATGATGATGAGGTGGAAGATGAGATGGGACGATGAGATGAGACAAGATGACAACATGGGATTATGAGATGAGATGAGATGATGAGATGAGATGAGACGAGACGAGATGAGATGACAAAACGGGATGACAAGACTGACGATGAGATGGGATGACGAGATGAGATGGGATAACGAGACGGGATGATGAGACAGATGACAAGACGGGACGATGAGATGAGATGATGAGACGAAACAAAAAGACAAGATGATGAGATGGGAAGACAAGACAAGACTTGACGACGAGATGAGATGAAAAGTTGAGATGAGATGGTGAGATGAGACAAGGAGATGTGATGGTATGAAGAGATGTGATGAGATGAAAAAATGATATGGTGAGATGTGTCAAAGAGATGAGATGTGATGGTGAAACAGGATGATGAGGTGAGATGGGATGCCGAGTTGGGACAAGTAGGGCAATGAGATGGGACAACAAGATGAGAAAAGACAGCGAAAAAAAACAATGAGAATGAGACAGGATGACAAGATGAGATGGAATGACAAGATGGGATGACAAGATGGGATGACGAGATGAGATAGGATGAAAATACAGGACGATGAGATGAGATAGGATGACAAGACTGGATGATGAGACAGGATGACGAGATGAGACTAGATGATGAGATGAAATGACAAGAAGAGATGATGAGACAGGACGATGAGATGAGATGAGGTGACAAGATGGGATGTTGAGATAAGAAAAGATGAGATGGGACGACTAGATGAGACAAGATGACAAGATGAAATGATTGGATGTGACGACTAGACAATGAAGAGAGAAAAGAACTAACAAAGATTAAAGCAGGGATAAATGAATGGGAGAACAAAAGAACAATAGAAAGTATCAATAAAACCCAAAGTTGGTTCTTTGAGAAAATGAATAAAATTCATGGGGAACTAGCAAGATTGAAAAAGAACAAAAGAGAGAGGATGCAAATAAACAAAATCAAGAAAGAAATTAGAAGGGGTGCATTATCACAGACCCTGAAGATATAAACAAATTCATAAGAGGATACTGTGAACAAATATGCCAAAAATCTAGACAACTTAGATGAAATGGATAAATTCTGGCAGACACACAAACAAGATACAGTGATTCAGGAAGAAATAGAAGATCTCAACAAACCAATTACAAGTAAAAAGATTCAATCAGTCATCAAAAATATTCCTATAAAGAAAAGCTCAGGGTCAGATGGCTTCACAGGGGAATTTTATCAAGCATCCCATGGAGAACTTAGACCAAACCTGCTCAAACTTTTCAAAAAAAATTGAGGGAAAAGGAATTCTACGTAACTCACTTTATGAAGCTATCATTTAAAAACCAAAACTGGGTAAAGATGCTACAAGAAATTGAAAATACAGCCAATTTCCCTAATGAACATAGATGCAAAAATTCCCAATAAAATATTAGCAAATGTATTCAAACAACATACTGAAAGAATTATACACCATGAACAAGTGGGGTTTATACCAGGAGTGCAAGGATGGTTCAACACAAGAAAATCAATTAATGTAATACAGCACATTAACAAATCCAAAGGAAGAAAAATCACATGATCATCTTGATTGATGCTGAAAAAGCATTCAGCAAAATTCAGCATCCTTTTCTGATCAAAACATTCCAAAAGATAGGAATCAAAGGTAACTACCTCAAAATGATAAAGGAAATATATGAAAAACTTATAGCCAGCATTGTACTCAATGGACAGAGACTGAAAGTCTTCCCCCGAAGGTCAGGTATAAGACAAGGATGTCTACTGTCACCACTATTATTCAACATTGTGCTAGAAGTTCAAGCTAGAGCATTCAGGCAGGACAAACAAATAAACGGTATCCAAATTGGAAAAGAATAAGTAAAACTCTCATTATTTGCAGATGATATGATACTATATCTGGAAGATCCTGAGATATCTACAGGAAAATTACTGGAGCTAATAAACAAATTCAGCAAGGTGGCAGGGTATAAAATTAATATGCAAAAATCAGTAATATTTCTATATACAAGTAATAAGCTAGCTGAGGAGACAATTAAGGAAAAAATTCCATTACAAATAGCAATTAAAAGAGTCAAACACGTAGGAATGAACTTAACTAGGTATGTAAAGGATCTATATACAGAAAACTACATAACATTGCTAAAAGAAATCAAAAGAGATCTAAATAGGTGGAAAGACATTCCTTGTTCATGGACAGGAAGGTTAAATACACTTAAGATGTCAATTCTCCCCAAATTGATTTACAGATTCAACACAATACCAATCAAAATTCCAACAACCTACTTTGAAGATTTGGAAAAGCTAACTACCAAATTCATCTGAAAGGGAAAAAGACCCTACTCCCTGACTTCAGAATATATTTTAAAGCTACATTAGGCAAAACAGCATGGTACTGTCACAAAGACAGAAGAATTGACCAATGGAATCAAATTGAGAGTGCAGAAATACCAAATCTATGGTCAACTGATTTTTGACAAGGTCCCCAAATCCACTGAACTGGGACAAAATAGTCTTTTCAATAATTGGGTATGGAAGAACTGGATATCAAGCTAAGGGAAAGAATGAATGGAGACCCCTATCATAGTACACCCTGCACAAAAATTAACTCAAAGTACTTCAAACACCTAAAAAGCACCATAAAGCTTCTAGAAGAAAATGTAGGGAAACATTTTCAAGACCTAGTAATAGAAGGTAGCTTCCTAAACTTTATACCCAAAGCACAAGCAACAAAAGAAAAATAGATAAAAGGGGACTCCTCAAAATTAAATGCTTCTTCATCTTAAAAGACTATGTCAAAAAGGTTAAGAGGCAGCCAACTCAATGGGAGAAAATATTTGGAAATCACATATCAGACAAAGGTTTAATTTCCTCTATATACAAAGAAAACATACAACTCAACTACAAAAGAATAAAAGATCCAATTGTAAACTGGGCTAAAGATTGAATAGGCATATTTCTGAAGAGGAATTACAGCTTTCTCAAAAGCTCATTTTATTGGCTATAAGTGAAATGCAGATCAAGACTACAATGAGATACAATCTCACACCTATAAGAATGACTCCTATTAAACAAACAGGAAACTATAAATGTTAAAGAGATGTGGAGAAACTGGGACACTTATTCACTGCTAGTGCAAATGTACAATGGTGCAGCCGCTCTGGAAGACAGGTGGTTGCTTAGGAAACTAAATATTGAGTTGCCCTATGACCCAGGAATAGCACAACTTGGTATATACCCAGAAGAGGTGAATACAACACAAACAGACAATTGCACACTGATGTTCATAGAAACATTATTCACAATCACCTAAAGATGGAAGCAAACCAAATGCCCATCAACATAGGAGTGGATCAACAAAATGCGGTATATACATATGGTGGAATATTATGCAGCAGTAAGACAAAATGATGTCCTGAGGCACGACAAGATGGATGAGCCTTGAGGACAAAATGCTGAGCAAAATTAGCCAGACACAAAAAGGACAGATATTGTATGATTCCACTTTTATGACCAGCATAAAGGTATAATCAGAGACTTATAAAAGAGAATACAGGGGATCTAGAGATACACAGAAGGTAGATATGGGTGGACCATTAGCTAATGAGGTTGAACTCTGTTCTAGTTTGCTAGCTGCTGGAATGCAACACACAAAAAAATGGATTGGCTTTTAATAAAAGGGGATTTATTTTGTTAGTTCTTCAGAGGAAAGGCAGGTAACTTTTCACTGAGCTTCTTTCTTAGTTGGGAAGGCACAGGATGGTCTCTGCCAGTATTCTCTCCAGGCCCCTGAGTTTCAACAGCTTTCCCTGAGGTGACTTCTTTCTGCATCTCCTAAGACCTAGTCTGAGCTGTGAGTGCTGGGATGAGGAATGCTGAACTGGTTAGGCTGTGCTACATTGCGGTCTCTCATTTAAGCACCAGCCAATTAAGTCAAACGGCAGGCATGCCTCCTAGCCTACTGCAGATATAAAGCAGAAACAGATGAGTTTCCTGTACCATTGACTCATGTCTGCAGCAACAAAACTAGGTACAATCTCCTGGCCAAGTTGACAACTGAATCTAACTACCACAAACTCCAATGTAATGGACTACATAGGAGCAAAGGTGATTCTCTAGTGGGTCTAGAAGTAATATTGCCATATTGAAGATGAACAAGATTGAAAAGGGCTGTATAGACCTACATGTCCCACTGACTCACACTAGAAAGATGGATGAGTTCTTGTAAGAATTACTTCAAAGATACAATTCTTGTATAAAGAGTGTTTGAGACCAGGATAGAGGGAGAAAACTGCTATTGCATGCTATGAACTATGTTCAGAAGGAAACCGTCAGCACTACCACAGCAACAGCAGATGTCAATAATGGGGTGAGGGATAAGAATTAACAGGAGGTTTAGATGTACTATTTGGTGAGGATGCGTTTATTGGTTTTCTGTCTCTTGGGAACAATAACATTATCTAAAATTGAGAATGTTGATGGACTGTGGACTTTGGGCCCACTACATGATGCCCGATGAATGCAGGTGCCTTAAGGATGCACTCACTGAGAAGTAGAATGGTGAATAATGATGTAAACTTATGAATGAAACATGTACTGCTACAAAAAAGGAGCAATGTTGTGAGACCTGCAACGATGTGAAAGAATATGTGGGACATTTGGTGAGACAAAATAAGCCAGAAACAAAAAAACAGCAATGGTTTGGTCACATTGAGAAAATCCTCATAAGAAAACAGGGGCCTAGATTGTAAGCTTTTAGAACAGATGCATTAAGTCCGGAGTGGTGATTATTATTTCTTTATTTTGAGAGGCTGTTTTATATATATATATATATATATATATATATATATATATAATCTGATATTTAGAGATAAGAACAAAGCTGAACAGATTGGGCTTAAAGTAGTTCAGAACATAGGGGTAATGAAGACAGTGTCTATATTTTAGAACCAAACATACTCTTTGAGACCAATGGAAGAAAGTTTTATTTGATGTGGAACTGAAAGTTTCAGCAGTGCATAATCTAATTCACCTTATCTATATAGTTCATTTCAACAATTGAAACACACGGAGTGCAGAATGAGAAAGAGGTCCTTAATACTGTATAGATTATTGTAATGCCTGGAAACATCCCACAGCATATTAACCAGATAATCAAAAAGTATTGACAAAGTCCCTTGAGGGATGGGAGAAACACTGTGGAACTATTAAATCTTACCATCATAGAATCCCCTGATACTCTCCCAAATTTTAGGGACACCCAAATCAATAGGCCATCCCCTCGATCATGAGACTTACTCTTGTGAAGCTTATGTAGGCAACATGAATGCTTAGCCTACCTTTAGGCATGCCTAAGAGTTTCTTCTGGAGGACCTCTGTTGTTGCTCAGATGTAGGCTCAGTCTCTGTAAGTCCAACTCTGAAAGTGAAATCATTGCCCTCCCTGCTACGTAGGACATGTTATCCAGGGGTGAAAGTGTCCCTGGTGACATGGGAGATGACTCCCAGGGATGAATCCAGACCTAGCATCGTAGGATCAGCAATTATATCCTTTCCAAATGGGGGGAAAGAAGTGTAATTAATAAAGCATCAGTGGCAGAGATAATTCAAATAGTCGAGAGTCTACTCTGGAGGTTGCTCTTACACAAGCTTCAGGTAGACCTTATTACATAGTATAATGTGAAACCCCAACCAGGACCATTCCAGACAATCCTAAAGCACACCTAGGGCAATTTATAAGAGTCCACAAGGGTTGCAGGTACTAGAGTAAATTTCCAGAAACCCGTACCCTACAGAAGGATCCCTGGGCCAGATAAGTCCTGAAACCTAGCCCAGCTCTCCAAAATATCAGATAGTTCCTTCTCCCTACCCCATATTAGTGACAGACCTTTCAATATAAAAAATTTAGAATTGCTATAGCCCAAACAACCCCAATGAGAGGTATGAAAAGATCAAAGGTGATGGTGGAATTACACATAGAAGATAGGACTTAACAAATGAACATGAATTCTGAATCATTAAACTGATATCTCTCTTAGTCTCCAGGATTTTGTAGTAGTCAGAAGTAAAAAGCTAAAATTGTGAAATTTGTAACCCATCTCAATGTCTGAAATATGTTCTACAACTAATTGTGGTACTGTGCATGGAAATTCATAGAATTTTGTATAGATGTTATTGTTCACCAGAAAAGAAGGAATAAAAGTCGACTGTGGTGATGATAAAGAATTTAAGCCCTCTAGTCTCCTATATTCTGGAGCAAATAGAAGGAAAAATATGAGAGGATCACATGGTAGCCCATGAGAAACCCTGGGATCTATTCTGTAACCACTTTTCTGAAGAGAGCTTTGAAAAGTATTGCTTTTCATTTCTTTGCTTTGTACATGTTATACTATACAATAAAAAAGTTAAAAAAAGAATAGTCAAGAGAGTCTCAAAAAAAAGAAGGTGTTAGCTCTTGTCATGTGAGAGACCAAAACTTACTTTAAGCTATCATTATTAAGACATTGTTTCCCTGGTACAACAATGGATAAACAAAAGAATGGATAAGAAGGGACATCTCACAGATAAACTATGTATAGATGGAACATTATTTATGAATGAAATGTTATAGAAGATAAGTAGAAAACCATATACATTTTAACAAATGGGACACATTGCCACATTTGGGCAACCACTTGGAAATCTGAATCCGCATAGAAACATCAAATCCAGACAGAATGAATATTTAACTTTTAAAGGCAAAAGTATAAAGCTTTTTAGAAAATAATATAGAATAATATTTTCATAAATCATGGTAGGTAAAAGATTTCTCAAAGAAGACACTGAAAACACAAACCATGCAGGAAAAATGGTAAACTTGACTACAATTAAACTAAGAACCTGTGCTAATCAAATGACAGTATTTAAAAAGTGAATATACAGGCTACAAAGAAGATATCCAAAAATATACACCCAAAAGATAATGATCTTATATAAGAACTATGAATCAATAAGAAGACAAGTAAAATTATCAAAAAATAGGCAAAACAATTGGATAAACACTTCCCAAAAGAGGAACTTGAAAGACAAATATACATATGAAGAAAGACTAAACATAATCAGACAAATACAAATTAAACTCATAAATATGTATTATGACGTACCCTCCACATTTGCAGAAATATAAATAACTGACAATATTGGCATTGGTGAGATGTGGGAAAATTGGGAAGACTCATGCACTGTTGGTAATTAAGGCATCTTTCCCGGGATGCTGTAGTTTGGACATTTCCATCAGTTTGGATCTGTACATCTGTAACTTATTAAATTCCTCTTTATAAAAGCCATTCCAGTTCTGGTATATTGCATTCCAGCAGCTAGTAAACCAACACAAGTCTTAAAGGCTGTATTCTTTCTCAGAGATTTAGCAAAAAGTTGACGGAATGCATTTCTGTGCAGGTGCCAAGATAAAAAAGCACAGCTTTGGGGTGCATGGGGAAGTTCTTGACAACTTCTTGGCTTCCCCTTCATTCTCTCCCCAGGGCAATTTAGAGCATGCTACAGTTTTCTTGGTAGATACATGGCCTTGTTCTGGTTGGGAAAAACTGACTTAGGAAACTCCTATCCTACATAATGCCCCACACCAAAATTTTCCCTCCAAACAAAAGCAGCTTGAGAAAGAGTTGTAAGTGTAATTACATGTAGGAAGCAATTGACTGGGAAGCCAGTGGGAAACACTTATTGGCTTTATGTCCTGAAGCATAACACTAGGGAAAGTGGGAAGACCTGTCTCCTGGGAAGTTGAGGGGTAAAAAATTCCTGTAACAGGGTGATCTCTAAGACCACTAGCAAACACAAGCCCAGGAAAAGACACAGGCACAGAAAAAGAAAGTAAGGACTCTGCACTTGGAATTTACCTTGGGCAAACCTAACTTATAGGAGGGCTGACACTCAAGAAAAATTCTATCAATTCACCAAACTCAAGGAACAGACACACCAGGATTAGATATTCCAGAATTAACATTTTAATATATTAAAATAATCAGTGCAAAAAATAGATGACAAGACAAATGAAGAAACAGGAAATAAGAATTCATTCAAAGGAAGAGGATAAAGTACAGAAAGCTTCAAAGAATAAGCCCAGATTCTGGACATACTGGAAAAATACCTTAAAAATGAAATTAAATGTGTTCAGAGAAATTTTTTAAAATGCAGAGAAAAAATTAAAGAATATCAGGAAAGCAATGAATGAAGAATATTAGAATCTCAGTAGATAAAAACTGTTAAGGGAACCAAATAGAACTAATGAAGCTGAAGACCACATACTGAAGTGCAAAATGTTCAACAGTAGATTGGAGCTGGCAGAAGAATCAGTAAACTTGAAGACAAGACAATTGAAATGAGTCAGGCTGAAGAGCAGGAAAAAAATTATAAAAAGCAAAAATAGATGAAGAGACCTCTAGGATGCCATCAAACATACCAATACATGCATTTTAGGGCTCCCAGAAAGAAAAGAAAGAAAGAAAGGGACAGAAGGAATATTAAAAGAAATAATGATTTAAAAACCTATTCAAACTTAGCAAAAGATGTGAACATGCAGCATTAATAAGCCCAGAGAACATGAAACAGGTTGGCCCTGAAGAAAAATTTGTCCTCTGATATACTGCTGAAGCTGTCAAATGCCAAGGACAAGGAGAAAGTTTTGAAAGCTGCAAGAAGAAAACAATGTATTATGTACAAGGGAATTCCAATTGGATTAAGTGCCCATTTCTCATCAGAAACCACCAAGCAAGAAGGTAATGGGTTGAAATACTTAAAGTGCTGAAAGGAAACAATTGTCAACCAAGAATTTTAAACCCAGTGAGGCTTTCTTTCAAAAATGAGGGAGAGTATAAGACATTCCCAGTTAAACAAAAGCTGAAGTAGTACATTACAATTAGACATAGCATACAAACAATACTAAAGGGAGTTCTGCAGACTGAAAGGAAATGACACTAGACAGTGGTTCAAAGTGTCATAAAGAATTAAAGAACCTCCAGGAAAGGTAACCATTTGGGTAATTATAAATGTCAGTAGTCTTGTATTGCATTTTTTGGCATATAATTCCACTTCTTAGTTCTTAGATGGTAAAATGCAAATATTTTTAAAGTAATGATAAATCTACACTTTTGCATATAAAATGTACAAAGATATAGCTTGTAATAAGGAGAAGTGTGGTGGAATGGAAGGGTATAGTAATAGTGTACGTTTATGCTATTGAAGTCAATTTGGTATTGTTATATGGTTAGGATACCAAATTTAACCCCATAGTAGTCACAAAAAATACATTTAAACCTATTTCCAGATAGAAACGAGAAAGGACTCAATATGGTACAATTAAAATAATCAAATAAATATGAAAGTAAGCATTAATGGAAGAATGGAGGGACAAAAAGGTACATGCTTACAAAGACTAAACAACAAGATGGCAAAAAAGTTCTTCATTATTGGTAGTGACTTTAACTGTAAATGTTTTAAACTCTTCAGTCAAAAGACAAAGATTGGCAGAATGGATAAAAAAAGCATGACCTAACTACATGCAGTTCTCAATTTTTATGTCTTTAAATTCAAAGATGTATTAAGTTGAAAGTAAAAGCATGGAAAAATATATACCATTCAGAGTAGTAACCAAAAGAGAGCTGGTGCAGCGATATTACTATCAGCGAAAATGAACTTTGTCTGTTTTGTTACAAGAGACAAAAGTGGTCATTATATACAGATAAAGGGGCCAATTCAGCAAGAAGTCATAACAGTTATAAATATATATGTACCTATGAGCACAGCCTCAAAATATATAAAACAAATACCAACAGATTTGAAGGGAGAAATTGAAGATTCTATATCAATAGTAGGAGATTTTAATAGATCATGTTCAATAATGGGTAGAACATTTAAACAGAATATCAATAAGGAAATATAGGACTTGAATGATACTAAAAAACCATCTAGACCTAACAGACGTATATCGAACAGTTCACCCAACAACAAGAAGATATTCTTCAGTGAACATGGATCATTCCCCAGGGCAGAATATATATTGGGTCACAAAACAAGTGTCAGTAAGTTAAAAAATATTGCAAGTATACTATATATTTTCTCCAATCACAATGAAATGAAACTAGAAATCAATAATAGAGGGAGAACTGCAAAATTCACAAATAAGTGGAAATTAAACAACATACCCTTAAAAGAAGCGAATCAGTTAAAGAGGAACCCACAAATGAAATGAATAAATATCTTGAGGCAAAGGAAAATACAGCATACCAAAGCTTATGGAATATAACAAAGGCTGTGCTGAGAAGGAAATTTATAACTCTAAATGTTTACATTAACAAAGATGAACCTGGAAGAACTAGAAAAAGAGCAAACTAAATCCCTAGATGAGCAGAAGGAAGAAAATGACAAAGATTAGGGTGGAGATAAATTAGGAAAACAAAAAATAGTTATTAAACCAAAAGTTGTTTTTTTTTAAAAAAGATCAGTAAAATAACAAACCTTCTGGCTAGAGAAAAAGAGAGAGGACGCAATTAATTAAAATCAGAAATGCAAAGGGTGGCATTATTACTGACCTCACAGTAATCAGAAAGGACTATAAGAATATACTATGAACAACTGCACACCAACAAATTAGATAAACTTGATGAAAGAGGCAAATTTCTAGGAACACACAAACTACTAACACTGATTGAAGAAGAAATGGAATTTTAAAAAATCTGCCTACAAAGAAAAACCCAGGACCAGTTGGCTTCTCCAAGCAGTCCAAAAAGAATGAACAACATTCCTGCTCAACTCTTCTAAAAAATAGAAGAGGACGGGAACACTCCCTAATTCATTTTATGAGGTCAACATTACCTTCATATCGAAGCTGGATAAATATACCATAAAAAACAAAATTCCAGACCAATATCCCTTATGAATATAGATGTGGAAATCCTCCACAAAATACTAGAAGAGAGAATCAAACAACACATTAAAAGAATTATTCACCATGACAAACTGGGATTTTCCCAAGTATGCAAGGGGTAGTCAACATAAGAAAATCAATTAATGTAATATGCCACATTAACAACGAAGGGGGAAAAATCTCCATTGAAGCTGAAAAAGCTGTTAACCCAATCTAGCACCTCTTGATAAGAGCACTTGGAAAACTAGGAATAGAAAGACACTCTTCACACAATGAAGGGCATGTAGGAAAAACCAACAACTAATACCATAGTCAAAGATGATTGCTTTTCCCCTAAGATTAGGAAGATGGCAAGGACGCCTTCTGTCATCACTGTTGTTCAACACGATGCTGGAAGTTCAATCAGAACATTACGCAAGAAGAAGTCAAAGTCCTACAAATTGAAAAGGAAGAAGAAAAACATTTCCTATTTGTGGATGACATGATCCTGTATACAGAAAATCCTGAAAAATCCACAACAAATACCCTAGAGTTAATAAAGGAACTCAATAAAGTGAAGGGGTACAAGATTGTTAACCCAAAATCAGCAGGGTTTCTATGCACTTATAATGAACAATCAGCAGAGTAAATCAAGAAAAAAATCACTTTACACTAACAGTGAAAAGAAACAAATATCTAGGAATATACCTAACCAAAAATGTAAAGGATTTGTATATAGAAAACTGTCATCCTATTTTTGTGGGGGTGAAAAATCATATACAATATAATAAAGTCTATACTAAGACATCAAGGAATATAAACCAGTATTATAGTGATTATTTTGGGATGATAAGATTATGGGTAATTTTTACATCAACTTTGTCTGTCTGTATTTTCCTATTTTTCTGCAGTAAATTCTTACTTATTTTGCAAAACAAGAAGGTAGTATAGTTAATTAAACTCTAATAAAATGTATATGTAGCTGGATGAAAAGTTTAGAAAGATATACAGCAAAAACTGTACAGCAATTATATCTGGTTATAAGATTGTGAGTTAAATTTATTTTCTTTCCACTTGAATGCATTTCTAATTTTCTGCAAGAATCTCATATTACTTCTATAATAAGGAAAATCCATAAAAGTCCATTAAATTTTAATAAAATGCATATAATTACATAGAAAAAAATTGGAAAAGTATAAAGTAAAACATAAATAGCCATTATTTGTCTCCAGGTGTAACCTTAAGGGAATTGTATATTTTCTTCTTTTTGCTTTAATATTTTCCAAATTTTTAGAGTGAGTAAAGAGTATGTCTTTCATGGAAATTAAGAAAATGTTATTAGAAGGAACTTTTTTGGTTCAAGTTACAGTGACAAAACTTTCTTAGAATAACTGTGTGCTTTAGGAGAGTCACTAGGAAAGTTCTGAGAGGTTGACTTAATGGACGATTAAGATCATAGCAGTAACTTCTCTCATAAGAACTGTTACTGAGGAAAAGAGGACAGTAAATTTATTTCAGTGTATTTATCTGAACCCAAGTCAAATAAAATCTGTTTCCAAAACATCAGAACTACATTCATAATGCTAGCTTCCATCTATGAAAATCTAGCTTTTAGCTTGCTTTTAAAGCCACATTTTTATAGACTTGCTTTTTAATGACAGTGTTTTAGTTTGCAAACTGTTGGAATGTGATATATCAGAAATGGAATGGCTTTTAAAAGGGAGAATTAGTTAAGTTGCAAGTCCACAGTTCTAAGGCCATGAGAATGTGCAAATTAAAGCAAGTCTATAAAAATGTCCAAATTCAGGCACCAAGAAGAGGTGACCTTCACTCAAGAGAGGCCGATGATGGTCAGGGTTTCTCTCTCAACAGGAAAAGCACATTGCAAACATGGCAGCATCTACTAGCTTTCTCTCCAAGCTTCTTGTTTCATGAAGCTCCACCAGGGACATATTCCTTCTTCATCTCCAAAGGTCTCTGACTGCATGGGCTCTCATGGTTCTCATGGCTCTCTCCCATGGCTCTGAAGCTTTTTCCAAAATGCTTCCTCTTTTATAGGATTTCAGTAAACTAATCAAAATCCACCTGCAATGGGTGGAATCACATTTCCTTCTAATCAAAGATTAATACTGACAATTGGGTGAGTCACATCTCCATGGAGATAATGTAATCAAAGTTTCCTATCTACCATACTAAATGGGGATTAAAAGAAAGAGATGTTCCCACAAGGTGGATCAGGATTAAAGCATGGCTTTTCTATCATATATAATCTTTTCAAACTGGCAGAGACAGTTGTCAAGGAAAAATACTTGGTATAGTTGCTTTAGGAACTCATACCCTTACCGTCTGCTAAAAGTCAGCACGTAGACCAAACAGCAGGAAATGGAAGGCCATTGCTTTCAGCAAAAATGAGCTGTTGCAAGAGATGTTTTTGTGGTATAAGCACATCTTCACAGATGGGAGCTAACGGAGAGAAAGCCAGTTTGAACTGGTAAAATCCTGAAATGTAGAAGATTCTAAAAGAACCATAATTGTAATGCTATTTCATGCAGTAACTGCAATTAATTGTGAATCGTTATCAAGTAGGGTATGAATCAATGAATAAAAAAAACAACACCACCCTTATAGTACATAACATTTAGCAATATATAAAGTATTTTAATATTTCTTTATTTTATTGCAACTCTGTGAAGTAGTTAAGAAAGCCCCAGATATAAAGAAATTTCCCAGTATCACGCATAGCAGCAATACCTCAGACTTCATCATCCATGACCAATACTCTTCACACCACAAAACTCTGTTTCAGTTCTAATTAATGGTAGATCATTGACTGAAATCCATAAAGCGTTTCTTTTCTTGAGTTGTGTATATGCACATTGTGATTTCTTGTGTCATATTTCTTCTTCTTAACATCCTTATACATGGCGAGTGCAAAGGTATTTTGCTGTCCAGTCTGAGATGAAATATACTTTCCTACCGAATGAAATCACACTCCATAAGGCTTTGGTGTAATTTGGAAGTTTTTTTGTTGTGTTTTGTTTTCGCTATGTAAGAAACCTGAGAAGAAAAAGAGAGCTGAAATTAGAGGGAAGTGGATGGGAACTTGAATTGTTGAAGGTGGGAGTGTGACAGGAGAGGAGGCTGGATGAATGGTTCTGACGGGAAGAGGATAATGAAGTTAGAGAAGCAACTGATGGTGTGATGCCAACTCAGAATAACATAAAAAGCCCACATACCACAGACTCATTTGGCAGTAGCATGAGAGCGAAGTGCATTAATCCAATTACTTTTCTTGGCATCTCAAATCACCTACGTACAAGCTTTTATCTACTTACATAACACCAGAACTAGGATTAAAAAAGAAAAAATAAGACCCCAGAATAAACAAATCCCACATTAGGGTGGGAGGCCTTTATGGCCACAGAAAGTGTTTCCTTACTGGCATGAATGAGCCCAGCTTTTAGACCTGCCCTTAGGAAATCACTTCCTCCTTTGCAACTTTGCTGTACCCAATGCCCACAGAGAATTTTGTTTTTCTATGCATACAATGGTAGTTGTTGCTAATTCTGCAGACAAGATCTCTGCTCTCCTCAGATTTTTTGATGTGTCCAATGTGGATAGATAAAATCTCCAGTGACTGCATTTCTAAACTGTGTTGGTTTATGGAAGGAAAATTGTTAGGTACTACAGGAAGAGAAATTGAAGAGAAATACCCTCAAATTCCAGAATCGGAACAAAGAATGCTGACAAATGATGTGGTCCAGCTTCATCCTTCTTGCAGATGCATAATTAAAATATATGAAAATAATCTTGATCCATTATTTCAGAAACATGGCATTTTAGATTTAGAAAAGACCTAATGAGGAGATGACAGTTTCTATTTCATTGGCTAATGTTGGTTTATAGAGACCATTCATTTCGACATTACCATCCTGAAATGAATTCTTTCTCTGGACTCAGGGGAATATTGCCAATGTGGATTGCTAATGGCTACCCTGTATTTCACTACTTTAAATTTTACATGCAAATGAAATCTCCAGGTGGTCACATAAAGTGACAGAACTGTAATAACTCATGTCCCATTCTTCTGCATCTCCAAAGACCTGGGCTGAGCTGCGAGTGCTGAGATGAGGCATGCTGAGCTGCTTAAACTGTGCTACATTGCATTCTATCATTTAAGCACATGCCAATTAAGTCAAACATCACACATTGCAGGAGACACGCCTCCTAGCCGACTGCAGATGTAATTAGCAACAGATGAAATTTACCTACCATTGGCTCATGTCCACAGCAACAGAACTAGGTGCCTTCACCTGGCCTAGTTGACAACTGAATCTAACTACCACAATCCTCCATAATTCTTTACATTTTATTGGCTCCAGTGAAATGTTTAAGGCAGTACAGTTAGTTATTGTCAGAGTTTGGATTAACACATCAATCATTGATTCATAGGCTGATCTAATTTACTGAATAATGTCTACATTTGCCATAGAACTGCAGTGTTACCTCTGTCAAGTACTGAAAATCTCTCTAGCTATGGATCTTTTACTATGCTTCCTATTCTGTCCAGTTAGTTAACATGCCAATTTCTATGCCAATACACATCGGCTTAATCAGCATGGCTCTAGAACAACCCTGGATATCAGGTAGAGTAGGTCCATGGTTCTTGTTTTATTTTTTTCCTTCAAAATTGTCTTGCATTTTCTTGACCGTGATTTGTTCATGAAAACTGTTTTAAATCAACCGATCTAGTTCCATGGAGAAACTTAATGGTATATTCATTGGTTTATTTAAATTTATATTTGGCAAATATTATGGGTGAACTTAAAGGGCTTGTTTATTTTCCATTTGTTAATGTATATTCTAAACAAATGATCAAGTTTGAACTTGATAACTGTTCTGTCATATACGTATGCATACACAGACTTGTTTCCTAGATCTCACAGTTACCTAAAAAATATATTAAAATCCCATACTGTGATGTAGATTTGTGAATTTTTTCTTATGATTTTGATAATTTATATATGCATAAACTTTGAGTAGCTATATAAAATCATATAAATATTTACATCTTTTAGATAATTGAATCTTTTCTCATTAGTTGGTTGTATCTCTATGTTTTGTTTTTTTTTTTTTTTAAAGGAAAGACAGAGAGAAGGAAGGAAGGATAGAAGGAAGGAAGGAAGGAAGAAAGGGAAACATCTTTAAACATTTTCTTGTTTTATTGTATTCTGTTTCTCCGTTTTTGTTACATGGGCTGGGGCCGGGAATCGAACCGAGGTCCTCCGGCATAGCAGGCAAGCACTTTGCCCGCTGAGCCACCGCGTCCCGCCCCTGTATCTCTATGTTTTGTGTTGTAATGTTTTTTGCCCCAAAGTTTATTTTTCCCAGTTTATTTTCTTTAGTTAATGTTTATCCTGTATATCTTTTCCCATTCTTGTTCTTTCAACCTGTCTGAAGAGAACCCAGTTTTCAGGGCTCCTATAACAAATACCACACTGTGATTGGCTTAAATAACAGGAATTTATTGGCTCACAGTTTTGAAGGACAGGAGTCCAAGGTCAGGGTATTGGCAGGGCTTGTTTTCTCCCTGAGTCTGGATCATCCCAGAAATCCTCCATTACATGGTGATCTCCTCTCTCTCTCTCCTTGTGTCTGATTCTCTGATGTTCTCTAATTTCTGGCCTTTTTTCAAAATGTGACTTTATTGAGATATATTCACACACCATATAATCCTTCCAAAGCACAC
Source organism: Tamandua tetradactyla (assembly GCF_023851605.1). Classification (NCBI taxonomy): domain Eukaryota; kingdom Metazoa; phylum Chordata; class Mammalia; order Pilosa; family Myrmecophagidae; genus Tamandua; species Tamandua tetradactyla. The sequence continues at coordinate 6,035,458 of NC_135354.1, forward strand.
AATCAACAGCTCACAGTATTATCGTATAGTCGCACATTCATCACCACAATCCATTTTAGAACATTTTCACTGCTCCTCTCCAAAAAAATAACAATGAAAAATAGCACACAAACAGCACATACATCTTATCCCTTCTGTTCTAGTTTGCAAGCTGCCAAAATGCAATATCCCAGAAATGGAATTGCTTTTAAAAAGGGGAATTTAGTAAGTTGCAAGTTTACGTGTTCTAAGGATGTGAAAATGTCCAAATTAAAGCAAGGCCATAAAAATGTTCAAACTTAGACATCCAGGAAAACATATTTTGATTCAAGAAGGTGAATGAGGTTGAGAGAGGGTTTCTCTCTCAACTGTAAAGACACATGGCAAACATGGAGACATCTGTTAGCTTTCTCTCCAGGCTTCTTGTCTCATGAAGTGCCCCTGAGGGTGTTTTTCTTCTTTATCTCCAAAGGATCTCCAGCTGTGAGGGCTTAGAAGCTTTTCCCAAAATGTTTCCCTCTCAAAGGACTACAGTTAGCAATCCCATCTTGAATGGTAGAAACACATCTCCATGGAACCCATCTAATTAAAAGTTACCACCCACAATTGGATGAGTCACATCTCCATGGGAACAATCAAAAACAATACACAGCAATACTGAATGAGGATTAAAGGACATGGCTTTTATGGGGTCCAGAATAGATTGAAATTGACACATTCTGCCCTTTGGCCCCAAAAAGACATGTTCTTTCCAAATGCAAAATACATTCATCACAACATCAGAAACTCTTAAGCCAATCTTCAGTAACAATACACGCAAAATACAAAGTCAGAACTGGTACAAAATCTCATTAAAATTAGTTAGAGGTATGGTATGTTCTAAGGCAAAATTCTCCTCTTGCTCTGAACCTGTAAAACTCAGAACAAGTTATTTTCTGCCAACATACAAAGAGGGAATGTCATTAGATAAATACCAACATTTACATAGGGAAAAATTAGAGGAAACACTGGGGTCGTTGGCCCAAGCAATTTCAAAATTCTGCAGGGCAAACTCCATTAGATTTCAAATCCTGAGAGTCATTTATCACCCAGGCTTTAGAAAGCAGCAATCCCACCTTTTCCAAGGACCTACACAGTGAATGGCCTCTTTCCAAATGCAACCTTGGGAGATATTGGGGAGACCACATTTTTCTCAGCTCCACACTCTCCAAGCATTGGGGTCCACAGTAGGGCTCTCTGCCATCTCTGAGCACCACACAACCCCTCCACATGATGGTGGCCAGGTTCTCCCCAAGCCCCAAGGAATGTGCTCCTCCCTCTCCAAGTCCTGATGCAGCACAACTCTTCCACTGCAATGAGATGGTGACCCACCTTCTGCCTTCCAGGCAAACTCACCCTCTCCAAGTGTTGGGTGGATTCTTTCTCCTGGACTGAGCTCCTAACTTCAGACTTTAGATTCCATAGTTCTGCATCTGAGGTTATTTTACCTTCATTTTGTCCCTTTTCTTAGACTTTTAGCCCAGATTGACAGCAGTTGCATTTATACAAATCCCACACCACTTTTGTTGGCTTACTATGCAGCAGGCTCCAATCATGGCTATAAGACAGAAATAATTTCCAAAGTTCCTTCCTGAATGACTCTGTTTCCAATCCTGGGTCTTTCTGAAATGAATGACTGGTTCCACATTTGGTTATATCCTCATATGGGACGCTATTCTCTGGGTTCTCCCTTCCTGGAAGCCCAGAATTTTCCATAACATCAATTTCTGGTATCTTTGTACCTGAGTTCACTTCTCAATTTATCTCTTTCCTATCATATTTTACTATAAGCTTCAAGGAGCAGTCAGACTGCATTTTCCACATTTAGTTTGGAAATTTCTTCTGCTAAATTTCCAAGTTCAATATTCTCAAATTCTGCTCTACATCTACATAGAATCCCTTTGTCCAGTTTAGAACAACATATTTATCATTTCTGACTAAAGCTTTACCAGAGACATCTTTAGAGTCCACATTTCTACCAACAGTCTCTTCAAAACATTCTAGGATTTATCTATCAAGCTCCTCACAACTCTTCCAGAATCACCCTTATCCATTTAAAAAACAATTCCAACATGTTTGTTGTTTGAAAACTGCAGCACCCCACTTCTCTGGTACCAAAATCTGTTCTAGTTTGCAAGCTGCCAGGATGTAATATCCCAGAAATGGAATGGTTATTAAGAAGGGAGTATTTATTAAGTTGCAAGTTCACATGTTCTAAGGATGTGAAAATGTCCAAATCAAAGCGAGGTTATAGAAATGTCCACTCTAAGGCATCCAGGAAAAGATATCTTGGTTCAAGAAAGCAATGACATTCAGAGTTTCTATCCTAACTGGAGAGGCATGTTACGAACATGACAACATCTGCTAGCTTTCTCTCCAGGCTTCATATATAATGAAGCGCCCAGGGACTATTTTCCTCTTTCATCTCCAAATGTCTCTGGCTGTGAGGGCTTGCAAGATTTTTCCAAAATGGTTGCCTCTTAGATGGCTACAGTAAACAATCCCACCTTGAATGGGTGGAGACACATCTCCATGGAACCCATCTAATCAAAAATTCCTACCCATAATTGCGTGGGTCACATCTCCATGGGAACAATCAAAAAGCTCCCACCCAGCAATATTGATTGAGAATTAAAGGACATGGTTTTCTGGAGCCCAGAACCGATTCAAACCAGCACACATCCCTTTAATTTTTTTGTCCTTATTTTATTAGTCATTGTGCTGGTTTGAATGGATAATATACCCTAGAAAAGCCATGTTTTAATCTTGAGTCATCTGGTGGGAGTGGCCTTTTCTTTTAATAATTATTCAGTACTGTAGTTTAAAACTTAATTAGATTATATCAAGGGAGATGTGACACACCAAATTGTGGGTAATAACCTTTGATTAGAGGGAGATGTGACTCCACAGATTCCAAGTGGGTCTTGATTAGTTTACTGTAATCCTTTAAAAAAGGAAGTATTTTAGAAAGAGCTTCAGAGCCACAACAGAGCCACAAGAACCACAGAACACACACAGCCAGACACCTATGGAGATGAAAAAGTAATACACCCCTGGGGGAGCCTCATGAAACAAGAAGCCTTGAGAAAAAACCAACATATGTCACTATGTTCACCATGTGCCTTTTCAGTTGAGAGAGAAACCCTGAACTTCATCAGCCTTTCTTGAGTGAAAGTAACCTCTTGTTGGTGCCTTAATTTGGACATTTTTATAAACTTGCTTTAATTTGGATATTCTCAATGGCCTTAGAAGTGTGGACTTGCCACTCCATTCTGTTTTTGATGTATTGAATTCTGACAGCTAGCAAGTTAAAACAGTCATCTATCCATACACTGGATAAAGGCAGTGTCAGTCACGAGGTGTTTGCAATCACCTGGTCACATGATAAAAGCTATATGGTTATGGAATTATTATCAAAAATGAAGACTACTGGAATACATTTCAACAATTTCAGGTATTTCCTTCTAGCTATTCTAACACACTAGAAACTAAAAAGAAATATGAATGTAATGAGTCTGTGGTCATAATCATTTATAGAGCCTAATTTCTCAGTTACACCTCCTCCCATTCATTTGATCATTCTCTCAATCTTCAGGGATATCTGGGCAATGATCATTTTAACTTAATCTTGCTGGAAAAGGGTATCAACTTTATGATATGGGGAACTACTGATGTTTCTTGAAAGATCAGTACCTCTTGGTTTCAGGCTTATCTGTCATAGGAGTCTTGAGGCCTTAAGTTTCTGAAAAAATAAACATACTCAGAAAAATTTTACAGAGCTTTAGGTAAAGATCTGGCCTCTTCGGAACAGCACCTTGGAGGGTTCCTCAGGAAGCTAGGGGTGGGATTACCATATGATCACACTACTCAGTACATACCTGGAGGAACTGAGCGTGGGGACACAAAACACTGGTGTTTGTGGCCACAGTGATCATGATGCACCATGCATAGATGTGGCCAAAGGGTACAGTGACTGAGGAATGGAATGGAGAACTGTAGTGTATACATACAACTGACTTCTGACCAGCTGCAAGAAGGAATGAAGTTGTGAGGTAAGTACCAAGGGGAACAAACCTTAAGGAGAGCATGTTGAATGAAATTTCAGAAACAGACAAATATTGTCATGTCTCACTCATGTTGACTAACTATAGTAAAAAAAAATCTCAGTAAACTGAAGTTGAAAGCATGGGGTATCAGTTGGGGCCATTGTAAAGAGTCCTGGACTGTAAGCCCTTAAGGAGTACATATATTCAGATGTTGTAACTATTACATCTAAATTCTGAGATACCAAGCTGTTTGTATATAATGTGATCATTCCCAGATACTTAGGGTATTTACCTGACACCCAGACCCAGAGTTAGAATTCTCAACTATGGAAGTGAGCACTACCCCATAGGAACTACTCAAAAAGTTGAAAAAGGGGTCAGACTTCGAGTAGAGATATGAATGAAGCTAATCTGGACAGGATTGGGGTAGATCAGAACACAGGGTAAAGGATGATATTGTCTACATTTTATTATAGACAATATTCTGCATGAGATATTTGTATGAGACCAAAGGGAGATGTAATTATCTAATTTAACTTGCATGGTCAGTTTAGTTGAATACCATAAGTACATGAAATCTTGAATATGGTGTCAGACCTTGTTGGTTTGTCCAAGTTAGTGTGATCCCAGATATATCCCAGAGTAAACAGGGCAGTGAATAAAGAAGTATTTGCAAAGTGCCCTTGGGGGACTGAAGAGAAAGGAAGACATATTCAGCTTCCCCATTTGAAGAATTTCTGACATCCTCCCAAGCAGTGTGGACAACAAAAATCAATAGGCTGAATCCTCAATCTTGGGGTTCACTCCTATGAAACTTATTCTTGCAAAGGATAGACTAAGCCTACTTATAATTATGCCTAAGATTCACCCCCAGAGAACTTTCTTTGTTGTTTGAAGCCGACTTAGCAGGTGAACTCACCGCCCTCCCCACTGCATGGTACATGAATCCCAGGGGTGTAACTCTCTCTGGCAACATGGGACAGAAATCCTGGGATGAGCTAAGACCCAGCATCATGGTATTGAGAAAGCCTTCTTGACAAAAGGGGGGAAGAGAGAAATGAGACAAAAATACAGTTTCCATAGCTGAGAGATTTCAAACAGAGTGGACAGATTACCCTGGAGGTTATTCTTATGCATTATATAGATATCTCTTTTTAGTTTATAGTGTATTGGAGTGGCTGAAGGGAAGTACCTGAAACTATTGAGCTGTGTTCCAGTAGCCTTGATTCTTGAAGACAATTGTATAATGATACAGCTTTTACAATGTGTGAAACCCTTGTGTCCGGTGCTTCTTTTTTCCAGGGTATAGAGAGTGGAGCAAAAAAGAAAATTGGATCGAAGAATAAATAATAGGGTGGTAATTGAGCGGATTGAAATACTAGTGGCAATTAGAGGGAGGGGTAAGGGTTATGGGATATATGAGTTTTTTTCTTTTTTCTCTTTATTTCTTTTTCTGGGGTGATGCAAATATCCTAAAAATGATTATGATGATGAATACACAACTATGTGATGATATTGTGAGCCACTGATTGTACACCATGAATGGACTATATGTGAAGATTTGTCAGTAAAAATATTTTTTAAAAAAGATCTGGCCTTTTCTGAATTCTGTCTTTGTGGTAGTTAGATGCAGGTATGAACTTGGCCAGGTGAAGGTGCCTAGTTCTGTTGCTGTGGACATAAGCCAATGCATGTGAACCTCCTCTGTTGCTGATTACATCTGCAGTCAGCCAGGAAGTGTGCCTGCTGCAATGAATGATGTTTGATTTAATTGTCTGGAAGCTTAAATGAGAGCGCTCAACTTAGCACAACACAAGCAGCTCAGCATACCTCATCTCAAGCACACATAGCTCAGCCCAGGCCTTTAGAGATGCAGAAAAGAATCACTCTGGGGAAAGATGTTGGAACCCAGAGGCCTGGAGAGAAGGCCAGCAGAGATCACCCAGTGCCTCCTCAAGTAATAAAGAACCTCAGTTGAAAGTTAGCTGCCTTTCTCTGAAGAACTATACGTTAACTAAAATAAATCCCCTTTTATTGAAAGTCAATCCATCTCCGATATGTTGCATTCCAGCAGCTAGCAAACTAGAACAGTCTTATACTGACTTCTTCTCTGTCCAATTTCCTTTGCTTATAAGGTTTTCAGAAATCTGAATGAAGCACCCTACCCACCCCATTCAGTTTGGGCATACCTTAACTAATGGTAGGATCTTTAAAGGCCCAGTTTACAACATTCACAGGGATACAATTAAGACTTCAACATGTCTTTTGTAGGGGGCATGATTCAATCTACAGCACCTGGTATCTCTTTCCATCTTTTGAATGTCAACCTTTCTGTGTTCTAATGATTGCAATATTTTCCTCAAACAGTGTATACCTGGGGAGTTCCATCCACATGCATTGAGTATTACTGACATGCTTTTTTTTTTACTTTAGTGTGTGTTTTTGTATTTATTTTCTATTTTTGTCGTTTTGTTTAATATTATTTATTTTGCCTCCTTTCTTGCCTTCAGTTCATTGATTGTACTGTGGTTGTAGTTTTCTCATTTCACGTCTAATCCTCTATTGGTTTGGAAGTTACATGCTCTTTTTCTGTTATTTGAACAGTTATCCTGGAATTTTTAAAACACTAACTCAAATAAACCTAAACTTAATGTTTCTTTTCACTCTTTTACACAGAATAGGCTCTTCCAACTCATTAACTCCATTCACTACTTCCTCCAGACTTATGTACTTCCTTGTCTATAATTTTAGGTTTAAGTTTTTTATTTGGAAGTAGTGATAAATAATCTTTTATTTTGCATTTTAAACCATTTGTGATTTTGTGCTTGTTTTAGAAAGATAGCTTTTCTGAATAAATAATTTTAGATTTACATTTGTTTTCTCTTTGTTTCTTGAAGATTCGGTTTCACTGGCTTCTGGTTTCCATATTTGTTCTTATAAAGCATAAGTTTAATTGATATTCATTTGTAGGCCATCTAATTTTTCTCTCTGGCTCTTTTAAAATTTACTCTTTGCCTTGGGCAAAGTAATATCCACATGTCTCTCAGTGTGGATGTCATATTTATTTAGCTTGAGTTTTAGCACACTTCCTCAATCTCAGAATTAGGTTTCTTCCTACCAGCTCTAAAGCATCCTCAAACACTACCTCTTTGAATATAGCCTAGCCTTCATTCTGCCTCTCCTCTTTTTCTAAACCAAATAGGTGTATATTATCATCTCAATATTTATGTTCACTAGATCTTTTGTCTCTGTTCATTCTCCCTTCACCTGTGTCTAAACTGTTTATTCCAACCAACAAGCCTTAAATTTGCATGCACATACATATATACTAAGTCTATGAATATTCATATATAAAGAACTATATATATATATGCTTTTGTTTGGGTCGTTTTCAAATTTGTCATGTTAATTTTTGAATAGTCTCTTCTTTTTACTCATACTTTTGTGTGTGTGTGTGTGTATGTGTGTGTGTGCTGTACGGTGGGGGTCATTTTTCATTCTTTTTCCATGTGAATATCCCTTTGTTGCAGCACCATTTGTTGAATTTTGGGGAGTGTTGGGTGGAAGTGCGTGGGCTAAGAATGGAACAGGGCACCCCAAATGACAGGCGAGAATTCTACCACTGAACCACCTGTGACCCCCCCTTACTCATGCTTTCGATGTCTTGTTTCATGACCTTGTATATAATATATTTAGTATATGCATATATATTAAATACTTTAATACTATGTTCAATTATTTGATGTCTTTATGGCACTGATGCTGTGGTTGTCGTTTCTGTTGAGCTTCACTCATGGTGCCTTGTCTCTTGAGATACATTTGGATTTCTGTATTGCAAATTGCTTTGCAGCTGGAGTTAAAACAGCATTATTCCACAGAAAATATATATTTGTTTTTTCCACAAGTATGAGGACATTACCAGTCTGGCACCTCTTAAAGCAACTAATTTTCTCAGTTTTTTGCATCATGCACTTAGTGTGAATGCAGTCCCAAACCCAAAAGCAAAGGACAGATTATTAAGAATCCTCAAAGGAGATTTTTATTTCTGCAACCAAGAACTAAGACCTAGTCAGACACATTTCTCCTCATATCCCTTTATTCTAGTTCCCTCCTTCACTGAGGATATACCCAGTGGTTGGCAACTGGGGGTGTTTTTGTCCTTTGTGGTTATGTGTGCTTTTATTGGTGTGGGGTTCTATTGACGTTTACCAGAGTCCAGGAAACCGAGACGCTCTGCAATGTTCAGAAAAACACATTTCACAACAAAATTCATCACTCTATAGGATTGGAAAATTTTTCAGAATTATATGTTCCAAGCCTACGGTTCCCTAAACATATAAAACTCAAGTATTTTTCACAGTTTAGAAATATCTTGATTTCTCCCAGAAATAAAGCTATCATACAAATCACTATTTTAATTTTGTTCAGAACTTTGCCAAGAGTTGGTCATGATTTCTAAATACCACCACCAATGGAGCAACTCCTCCTGGAAGTAGTTACCTTATGAAACACTGTGTCAGTTTCAGTCATGCCTGTCCCCTTCAGAGTCAACATGTAAAGGCAAGCACCAGACTACTTTCTTATGCCATATAGTGTAGTCCGATTTATGATTTATATATTCAAATACACATTAACTGGTTATGGTTTAATTTTTCTTTTATTTCTTATTTATAATTTAGTTAGGGATTGGATTCTTTTAATTATGTTACGTTATATTTTGAATTTTAATCCAGAATAGGCAAAGAGAAACTATAAAATAGAGAAAATGATTGTTTTCCTGACAGTAGATTCCCATCCTTAGCTCCCACCTTTAAAATTAAAGCTCTAAGTTGCTAGTAGTAACAGAGTCACTGATTAATTCTCCTGTTTTGTTTTCCTTCACTAAGGATTTTCCTTTAAACTTTGCCAGCTCAGACACTTGCATTTTAATAGATTCATTTTTAGTATTTGCATTTGTAAATGGAGTTGCTGTACCTAACCCCCTTGCCTCACAATGTTTTCCTTGGGCCAGACTGAATGAATATAAATGCACTTTATAAAATACGATGTCCTAAATAAATGCAACTAATTGTGAGCCATAGTACCTGTGCTGGTTTGGAGCTGTTATGTTCCCCAGGAAAGGCCATGTTCTTTTAATCCACCCCGTGAGGGCAGATCTATTGGAGGTACAAACTTTTGATCAGTTGTTTCAATTGAGATGAGACCACTGAACTCAAGGTGTGTCTTAATCCTTTACTGGAGTTCTTTACAAGTGGATAAAAGAGAAGAAGCCCAGAGAGTTCAAAGAGAAACACCCAGAGAAGTCTGGGGAGAATAGAGAGAAAAGCCCTGAAGATGTTAAGAGAGGACCCACAGAAGCTCCAAGAGGAAGCCACTGGAACCAGAAGCTGAAAGCAATAAGACAGGGGAGCTAAGGATCAGCAGAAACCAGCCATGTGCCTTGCTATTGACAGAAGAACCTCAGCAGCCTGTTTTTAGAGTCCAGGTATCAGCCTGTTTCCATTTAACTGGGACATTCTTCTGGCCTTAGAACTGTAAATTTGTAAACTAATTATTTCCCATTGTAAAAGCCAGCCAATTTCTGGTATATTACATTCTGGCAGCTCTCGTAAACCAAAACAGTACCCTCCTGGCTAAATTATATAAACAGGATCCCTAAGAAGAGAACTTGAAAAATGAAAACCTCTTAGGTGGAGTGACTCACCATTCCATGGACTCCGAGTTTCAAGCCTCTCTTGTTAACCTATCATCCTATAATCCTACATAAGTGAGGGGAACAACTGATCTATGAATTGTTTTGAGAAGAAATAGATTATCTCATAGCAGCTAAAGGTCTTTGAATAGACAGAAACTTTTGCTAGTAGTCACTTTGAAGCAAATATGATTATTTCATATTAGCAATAGTTCTCCCCTAAATTCGGTCACTGCCATCAGGCTCAGAGCTGTTCACCTGGCCTTTTTCCAGATTAGGAAATTAAGGTTTGCATTCTGCCTGGCTCCTCATTTCCTGCTGCCCACAGTGCCAATTGCACACACTAATTTCATCAGAATGATCTTGCATTGTTGAACAATTGCCACCTTCTGGATTTGCGGAGTGGAGATGTACATTTTGAGGCAGGATAGAATGCAGCTAATCCTCATGGAATTCTGATCCATTATTACATGGAATCATAGCCTGTTCTTTGAAAGTGGAAAGAACCTTTGAAGGTCAGTAAGACAAACCTGCATTTAGATCACCTATTCAGTAATGATAATGGGTATTTTGGGTGATTACCTATAATCACCTTTGGATGGACTTCTATACCTTGAGAGCAGATGTTGATAAATAGATGCATGAAACCAAAGAGAACGTTACAAAATAGCATAGCAACAAAGACTGAAGCAACATCGAACACAGATGCTGGCAGGTCTGCACGTGAGAGTGTACAACGTGGAGCAGGACTAATTCTGGAAGGATTTATGGAAGAGATAGACTTTTCAGAAGAGTTTGATGGATAAGGGTTAATGGTTAAGAAGCTGGAGTCCTTAAAGGAAGGACAAAGAGTGGAAATTAGCAGCCACACAGGGATAAAAAAAGCCTTTAGAATTAGAACCACCCACTTTCTGGTTTTTTTGAAGGAGCAAACTAAAAGTCAAGAAATAAAACAGTTTGCCCAAATTTTCACACTGACTTAGGGACGAAACTGGATCAAGAACTCAGGAGCTGGGCAAAATTCCTCGCATTTCTTCCAAGAGTATGGATGGGTAAGGAACTCTCATGATGGCTGGAAAGATGATGCAAGTTAAAGAATCCCTTTAGCCTATTCTTCAAAGCTGATGCTGAGGTGCCACAAAGCATCAGCTCCATTCCTGGGAAATTTGGTAACTGGCTGTGGGAAACTAACTTCACTGATTGCACATCTACCCATTTCTCAATAAAGTAAACCACGATTCTTGAAATTTCTCGGTTTCCATGCACATGAGACTTAAAAAACAGATTTAAGTAGATTTTGCTACTTTCTATCTGAGGTTTCTTAGTAGCACACATTAAATGTATGAAGCTGCATCTCCCTGGTTCAAAGTCACCCCAAGAATGAAAAAGTAAGCAAACAAACTTCTAAACTATAACTACATACATTGGGGGTGCACATCACAAATATAATCTTGAGAAAGCTGTCAGACACAAAAAGAAAAAGCTCTCTGATTCCCTTTATACAAAGTTTTAAAAAGAAAAGAAACTAACCTCTGTATTAGGAGACTGGATGGTAGTTATCCTGGCTGGCTTAGTGACTGAAAGGGAACAAAGAAAATTTCTAGCGGTGGTATGTAAGCTTCTGTATCCAAGTCTCAACTCCAGTTCCATGGGTGTGGTCACTTTGTAAGTGTCCATCAAGCTGTAGTTTGGATCAGTCTCTTTTTATCACATATGTTATACATCAATGAAATTTGCCAAGAAAATGCTGTCCAACAAGGAAATCATGCTAGTAGTAATATGATCACTTCAAATTCCTACTTTCAGTTTTATCTCTTTAATTTTTGGTAAAAGGATCAGAGAAAACAAAGGAAGATAAAAGGATAGTACAAATGCAATGCATTGGAATTGGGCTTGAGTCGGTGTAACAAGTACATATCCTCTAAAATGGAAAACCCAAGGGAAGTCTTTAAAGTTGTAAGTTCAAGTTAATTCAAACCAACCCTTCAAATATGCATTGTACTCTATTATATTCATTGAACAGTATGGAAGCAAAGGTACATGCCCAGTCAATGAAAGAATCTATTCTCAGCTTAGCTTCTAATCAAGAAGTTACTCCATAAAAAGAAGGTAAAATACTCTTCCCTTCACTGCAGGGTGGCAGCAAAGACAAAGCAAAGGGACACAGGGAACTCAGAAGAGAACAAAGTCACATGTTGAAGAGAGAGGTAGAAAATCAACATTCTGAAGTACTTAATGGATAAAGCAACACTTCTTAGCAATAAAGTGATATAGACTCTACCAGAATAAGCTTTGAATAAATGCATCTTTTGAGAATAAGGGCTTCAGTTTTCAAAAAAAATACCTAAGATGGTTGGAATTTGCATGCACAGTGTAGGGCATACAGTAGCATGTTTCATGATTCATCTGCTGCAAGTTAAAAGTACTGAGGGTATGACTTAAATAAAAGAGATGAAGTCTTGCTCTTATTGAGCTTCCAGTCCCAGTGTGAGTGTTAGGAAGAGAAAGTGAACATAAATAAATAAATAAATAAATATATAGTATGTCAAATAGTCATAAATGCAATAGAAAAAAAGAAGGCAGGGTGAAGGAGCCAGAAGGTGCTGGAAGGTTGCTATTTTATAAACAGTGATGGTAGAATCTCTTACTGCTCAACTTTCATATGAAATGAGACTCAGAGTAAGGGTAGAAATGAGATATGTAGCTATCCAGAAAAAGAATGTTGCAGGCCAAGAAAAAAGCCAATGCAGAAGTCCTGAGTCAGGGGTGTGCTTCTGGTTCAAAGAACAACTCTGAAACAGAGTAAGAAAGTGGGAGCATGGTAGAAGAGGGATTGGAGGCTGCAACAGCCATGCCACAAAGGGCACTGTGAAATTATTAGGAATTGGCTGAGTATGATGGAAAGCCATTGAAAGGCTTTAAGAAGATGTGAGATAAAATGTAATGCATAGTTTTAAAGATTCATTCGTGATGCTAGGTTGAGAATATTCTCTAGAGGAGCAAGGACAGAAGCAGACAACAATAAGCAAGGGCTGATTTCAAGTGACAGCTGTGGAGGAAGTAAAGTATAGTTGGACTTTAGGTGCATTTTGAAGGCCAGCCTGTAGGATATTCTGAGGGGTTAAATATGGGTGTGAGAAAGAAGTATCAAGGAAGATACCAAACTTTTGGAGTTCAGCAGAGAATCCTGGGCTGGAGTATAAATTTGTGGGAAACCAAAATTTCGATTTATTTAAACTCATGGTACTAGATAAAATTACATAATAGTTGATATAAGTAGAGAGAGATGTGCATTTTATACATCATAGGAATTAGGTCAAACTACCAGTGAACATGGGTTATGTTCTAGCTTGCTAGCTGCCAGAATGCAATATACCAGAAATGGAATGGCTTTAAAAAGGGGGAATTTAATAAGTTGCTAGTTTACAGTTGTAAGGCAGAGAAAATATCCCAATTACAAGAAGTCTATAGAAATGTCCAATCAGAGGCATCCAGGGAAAGATACCTTGGTTCAAGAAGGCTGATGAAGTTCAGGGTTTCTCTCTTAAGTGAGAAGGCACATTGTGAACACAGTCAGGGCTTCTCTTAGCTGGAAAGGCACAAGGTGAACACGGCATCATCTGCTAGCTTTTTCTTCTGGCTTCCAGTTTCATGAAGCTCCCCTGGAGGCATTTTCCTTCTTCATCTCCAAAGATCACTGGCTCGTGGACTCTCTGCTTCATGGTGATGCAGCATTCTCTGTTCTCTCTGAATCTCTTTTATTCTCCAAAATGTTTCCTCTTTTATAGCACTCCAGAAACTAATCAAGACCCACCCAAATGGGTGGAGACATGTGGTCACCTAATCCAGTTTAACAACCACTCTTGATTAAATCACACCTCCAGGGAGATGATCTAATTACAGTTTCAAACATACAGTATTGAATAAGGATCATTCTGCCTTTAAGAAATGGAATATTGATTAAAACTTGGCTTTTCTAGGGGACAGACATCCTTTCAAACGAGCACAGGTTGGAAGATCAAGAGAGACTCAAAAGTCTTGCTAAAAAAATGTTTCAAAAACAAAAGATTTACCAATCCACAAAAATGCTACTTATGTGAGGACTGAGATTTAGGCATTGGGTACGGCAATTTTAAGGCCTATGGTTCTTTACTGAAGAGCAGTTCAATAGTAGGAATAAATGCTTTATTTGAGTAATTCAAGAGTGGAAAATTATAACACATACTAAGACAAAATAGCAAAACAGCAGAAGAAAGTGTGGTATTATTGGTTACTTCAAATGTAAATGAACTAAAATCTGCAGACAAATGGCAGAAATTGGCAACATGGACCAGAAAGTTTCACCTGTGAATTTTACCAAGCATTCCAAGAAGAATTAATGCAAATAATGCTTAACCCTTTCCAAAAATTTGAAGGAGGTGGGGCAATTTCTAACACATTCTATGAGGCCAACATCATTCTCTCAGGAAAGCCAAATAAATATACCATGAGAAAAGAAAGTTATAGACAGAGATCTCTTATGAGTATAGATGCAGAAACCCTCAGCAAAGTACTAGGAAACTGAATCCAACAGTGCATGAAAAGAATTATACCACATGATCAAGTAAGATTTATTCCAGTTATGCAAGAAAATCAATCAATCACATTAACAAAATGAAGGAGAAAATGCACATAATCATCTCAGCTGATGCAGAAAAAGGCATTTGACAAAATCTAGAATCCTGTACAACACTTAGAATGAGGAATAGAAGGAAACATCTTCAACAGGATAAAGGACATGTGTGGAAAAAACACGGTTTATATTGTACTTAATGGTGAAAGACTGAAAGCTTTGCCTCTAAGATCAGGAGTAAGACAAGGAGAGCCACTGTCACCCTGTTACTCAAAACTGTACTAGAAGTTCTAGCTTGAGCCGTTAGGTAAGAGAAAGGAAGAAGTAAAATGTCTTATTTGCAGATTACATGATCCTATATACAGAAAATCCTGAAAAATTCACAATAAAGCTATTAGAGTAATAAATGAATTCAGCAAAGTGGTAGGGTGCAATATCAATACCCAAAAATCTGTGGTGTTTCTATAAAATAGTAATGAATCATTTGACAGAGAAATCAAGAAAAAGATTCCATTTACAATAACTAAAAAAGGAACAAATATCTAAAAGTAAATCTAGCTAAAGATGTAAATTACCTGTGCCATAAAACTTGAATTCACAGTTAAAAGAAAACCTAAGAAATGGAAAGATAGTCCCTGTTCATGGATTGGAATACAAAATAATTTTAAGATGTCAGTTCTACCCAAACTGATGTATGGATTGAATGCAATCTGAATTCCAAAAGCCTTCAGATGCAATTTGGTCAAGATCTCCCATCCCACTAATGCAATCCATGAGTGCTCACTCCGTACTGGGCACTGCTGGAGAGAGGAGTGAATGGGACAGGCAAGGTCCTCGCTCTCCTAGAACTCAAAACATTGAATGAATAATTGATTGTTGCCTACTTAAAATTAGGCCTAAGCGTCACCCCCAAGAAAACGTTTTTCACATTTCTTAGGTGGATCACTTTGCTTTCTTCTTTATGATATCAGTGCTTGAGTTATGAATTTTTTATATAGAAAGCTCTTACTGTATTCCTTAAGCTTTTTTGCCACTTCTCATCAATTCTGAGACGTACATTGTTTCCCATTCTAACATCTCTGAGATAGAAATATATCTTATAATATCATTGGAATCTTATCACTCTGGTTGGGAAGAAGCTATAGTAACGCTGTCATTGCACCAACTTGATCAAAGCCCTTCACACTTTTGCATGTTCACATGCAATATATGTGTTGTTGGAAAATTCCTTTTAAAATATCCTCCAAAAGCATATCTTATAATTTGGCATTGAATAAAGTTATTGCATTATACAGAAATGCATGGAAATATATCAGCAGGGCATGCATTTATATAAGTGACATAAAATTTGCCATTAGAAAAAGAACTACAATTCCATATTTTCTCACAAAGCAGCTACCATGTGCTTTACAGGACTAATAAAGGAATGTTTCCTCATGTAGATGAAACTGTATTATATTTTAATTCTGAGATGCATGAAAAAGGATTTTCCATCTCACACTAAACAATAAAACTCAAGTTAGAAGAACTTGACAAACCTCTTGGAACTGATAAAAAGAAATATTGAAGCATTTGAGATGCCAGGCTCCTTCGCGCAGAATGCAGGACTATTGTTAAAGCATGAAATACCAATTTGACTGAAGCTTCCTGCTGAGTTTGAATGGGATCTGCTTTACTTCTAGTTACATCTGATTCAACTGAGAAAAAAATTATGAATTTGCTCAAATAAGAAATGCTGAAAAGACACCAGTATCCTTTGACATGCCTTTAAATTATAATGAAAATGATAAGGGTGATAAAGAGATGAATAGCATAAGCAGATGATGCAAGAGCAGTAATTGCTACTTTATAATGCTTTGCATAAACTGTAGCTAGCCAAATAGTAACAGAACTTACTTAGTTATAAAAACCACAGAACAATATCTGACAATGATATAATCCACAAAGATCGCAATGGATTTTTAGTTATGCAGTTACGAGGCATGCACACAGATAAAAAATGCACAACAATGTTTGAGCAAATGGAGAACTGACTAAATATCAACTAGAAAAGACAGGCAGGTCAATCGTCAAGAATACATTGGAGCTCTCTTTCTCCCCCGGACCGCCGCGCGGCGCACGCGCCCCGCGGCAGCCGAGCCGCCCGACCTCCCTACCCCCTCTCTCCCCCTCCTCCCCCTCCTGCTCCGGCTGCTCTCCAACCAACACGGTGCCCTCTTTCCCCGCCTTCACCGTGCTCCTCCGCCACCAGCCTCGACAGCCTTGCCGCCCTCACCTTTCCTCCTCCAGAACAACTACTGGGGGAGTGGAGATAATACAGAGCAGCTCCCGGAGCCACGAGGGAGATCAAAGGGACAGCGTACCCCATCCTGGAACGGCTGACTATCTGGGAGAACCAGCTCCGGTGAGATCACCAAGGGGCACGGGCTTTCCTGGGTGGGACAGCAAGCGACCGGAGTCCCTCCCTTCCACCTTCCCAGGCCAGCTGGTATAATTGGACAGGCGGTCCCCTTAGGCCGCGGCGGCTGGTGCCCCCACCACACGAGGCCCCCCGGAACAACTGAGATAGTTGGGTCGGAAATCCCCAGACTGCGGAGAACAGTGACCGGGGGATCCCTTCCAAACACGTGACTCCCCCGTCGGCTGGGAGCAGTGCACTCTCCCGGGCTGCGACAGCTGGCGCCCTCCCGCCACGCTTGGTGCCCCGGGTCGACTAGCTAATTTGGCCGGACGCTCTCCTGTGCTGCGACAGCCGGCGACCCTCCCCGCGTTTGGAACCCCGGGCCGGCTGGCATTCTTCCAAGACGCTTCGGTTGCCGAACCTCCCCTACGGCGAGAGTTTTCCAGAGTTGAGGGACCCACAGCAACTTTCGCTGGTGGAACCCACAGACAGGCGTGTGCCACGTGCGCCACCTACTGGGCAGGATAGGAAGAACAGAACCCAGAGACTGCGCAGAAAAATCTTTCAACCTGTGGGGTCGAACACCCGGGGAAATCTGACTAAATGCCCAGACGCCAGCAGAAGATAACGGATCACGCTCAGAAAATTGAACATATGGCCCAGTCAAACGAAGAAACCAATAGTTCAAATGAGATACAGGAGCTGAAACAACTAATGCTGAATATACGAACAGAAATGGAAAACCTCTTCAAAAACGAAATCGATAAATTGAGGGAGGACATGAAGAAGACATGGGCTGAACATAAAGAAGAAATAGAAAAACTGAAAAAACAAATCACAGAACTTATGGAAGTGAAAGATAAAGTAGAAAAGATGGAAAAAACAATGGATACCTACAAAGACAGATTTAAAGAAACAGAAGATAGAATTAGTGATTTGGAGGATGAAACATCTGAACTCCAAAAAGAAACAGAAACTATCCGGAAAAGAATGGAAAAATTTGAACAAGGTATCAGGGAACTCAAGGACAATGTGAACCGTACAAATATACGTGTAGTGGGTATCCCAGAAGGAGAAGAGAAGGGAAAAGGAGGAGAAAAACTAATGGAAGAAATTATCACTGAAAATTTCCCAACTCTTATGAAAGACCTAAAATTACAGATCCAAGAAGTGCAGCGCACCCCAAAGAGATTAGACACAAATAGGCGTTCCCCAAGACACTTACTAGTTAGAATGTCAGAGGTCAAAGAGAAAGAGAGGATCTTGAAGGCAGCGAGAGAAAAACAATCCGTCACATACAAGGGAAACCCAATAAGACTATGTGTAGATTTCTCAGCAGAAACCATGGAAGCTAGAAGACAGTGGGATGATATATTTAAGTTACTAAAAGAGAAAAACTGCCAGCCAAGACTCCTATATCCAGCAAAATTGTCCTTCAAAAATGAGGGAGAATTTAAAACATTCTCAGACAAAAAGTCACTAAGAGAATTTGTGACCAAGAGACCAGCTTTGCAAGAAATACTAAAGGAAGCACTAGAGTCAGATACAAAAAGACAGAAGAGAGAGACATGGAGAAAAGTGTAGAAAGAAGGAAAGACAGATATGATATATATAATACAAAAGGCAAAATGGTAGAGGAAAATATTATCCAAACAGTAATAACTCTAAATGTCAATGGACTGAATTCCCCAATTAAAAGACATAGACTGGCAGAATGGATTAAAAAACAGGATCCTTCTATATGCTGTCTACAGGAAACACATCTTAGACCCAAAGATAAATATAGGTTGAAAGTGAAAGGTTGGGAAAAGATATTTCATGCAAACAACAACCAGAAAAGAGCAGGAGTGGCTATACTAATATCCAACAAATTAGACTTCAAATGTAAAACAGTTAAAAGAGACAAAGAAGGACACTATATACTAATAAAAGGAACAATTAAACAAGAAGACATAACAATCATAAATATTTACGCACCGAACCAGAATGCCCCAAAATACGTGAGGAATACACTGCAAACATTGAAAAGGGAAATAGACACATATACCATAATAGTTGGAGACTTCAATTCACCACTCTCATCAATGGACAGAACATCTACACAGAGGATCAATAAAGAAATAGAGAACCTGAATATTACTATAAATGAACTTGACTTAACAGACATCTATAGGACATTACATCCCACAACAGCAGGATACACCTTTTTTTCAAGTGCTCATGGATCATTCTCAAAGATAGACCATATGCTGGGTCACAAAGCAAGTCTTAACAAATTTAAAAAGATTGAAATCATACACAACACTTTCTCGGATCATAAAGGAATGAAGTTGGAAATCAATAATAGGCGGAGTGCCAGAAAATTCATAAATACATGGAGGCTCAACAACACACTCTTAAACAACAAGTGGGTCAAAGAAGAAATTGCAAGAGAAATTAGTAAATACCTAGAGGCAAATGAAAATGAAGACACAACATATCAAAACTTATGGGACGCAGCAAAGGCAGTGCTAAGAGGGAAATTTATTGCCCTAAATGCCTTTATCAGAAAAGAAGAAAAGGCAAAAATGCAGGAATTAACTGTCCACTTGGAAGAACTGGAGAAAGAACAGCAAACTAATCCCAAAGCAAGCAAAAGGAAAGAAATAACAAAGATTAGAGCAGAAATAAATGAAATTGAAAACATGAAAACAATAGAGAAAATCAATAAGACCAGAAGTTGGTTCTATGAGAAAATCAACAAGATTGATGGGCCCTTAGCAAGATTGACAAAAAGAAGAAGAGAGAGGATGCAAATAAATAAGATTAGAAATGAAAGAGGAGACATAACTACTGACCTCACAGAAATAAAGGAGGTAATAACAGGATACTATGAACAACTTTACGCTAATAAATACAACAATTTAGAAGAAATGGACAGGTTCCTGGAAAGACAGGAACAACCAACTTTGACTCAAGAAGAAATAGACGACCTCAACAAACCAATCACAAGTAAAGAGATTGAATTAGTTATTCAAAAGCTCCCTAAAAAGAAAAGTCCAGGACCAGACGGCTTCACATGTGAATTCTATCAAACATTCCAGAAAGAATTAGTACCTACTCTCCTCAAACTCTTCAACATAATCGAAGTGGAGGGAAAACTACCTAATTCATTCTATGAAGCCAACATCACCCTCATACCAAAACCAGGCAAAGATATTACAAAAAAAGAAAACTACAGACCAATCTCTCTAATGAATACAGATGCAAAAATCCTCAATAAAATTCTAGCAAATCGTATCCAACAACACATTAAAAGAATTATACATCATGACCAAGTAGGATTCATCCCAGGTATGCAAGGATGGTTCAACATAAGAAAATCAATTAATGTAATACACCATATCAACAAATCAAAGCAGAAAAATCACATGATCATCTCAATTGATGCAGAGAAGGCATTTGACAAGATTCAACATCCTTTCCTGCTGAAAACACTTCAAAAGATAGGAATACAAGGGAACTTCCTTAAAATGATAGAGGGAATATATGAAAAACCCACAGCTAATATCATCCTCAATGGGGAAAAATTGAAAACTTTCCCCCTAAGATCAGGAACAAGACAAGGATGTCCACTATCACCACTATTATTCAACATTGTGTTGGAAGTTCTAGCCAGAGCAATTAGGCAAGAAAAAGAAATACAAGGCATCAAAATTGGAAAGGAAGAAGTAAAACTATCACTGTTTGCAGATGATATGATACTATATGTAGAAAACCCAGAAAAATCCACAACAAAATTACTAGAGCTAATAAATGAGTACAGCAAAGTAGCAGGCTACAAGATCAACATTCAAAAATCTGTAGCTTTTCTATACACTAGTAATGAACAAGCTGAGGTAGAAATCAAGAAACGAATCCCATTTACAATCGCAACTAAAAGAATAAAATACTTAGGAATAAATTTAACCAAAGAGACAAAAAACCTATATAAAGAAAACTACAAAAAACTGTTAAAAGAAATCACAGAAGACCTAAATAGATGGAAGGGCGTACCGTGTTCATGGATTGGAAGACTAAATATAGTTAAGATGTCAATCCTACCTAAATTGATTTACAGATTCAATGCAATACCAATCAAAATCCCAACGACATATTTTTCAGAAATAGAAAAACCAATAAGCAAATTTATCTGGAAGGGCAGGGTACCCCGAATTGCTAAAAACATCTTGAGGAAAAAAAACGAAGCTGGAGGTCTCGCGCTGCCTGACTTTAAGGCATATTATGAAGCCACAGTGGTCAAAACAGCATGGTATTGGCATAAAGATAGATATGTCGACCAATGGAATCGAATAGAGTGCTCAGATATAGACCCTCTCATCTATGGACATTTGATCTTTGATAAGGCAGTCAAGCCAACTCACCTGGGACAGAACAGTCTCTTCAATAAATGGTGCCTAGAGAACTGGATATCCATATGCAAAAGAATGAAAGAAGACCCATCTCTCACACCCTATACAAAAGTTAACTCAAAATGGATCAAAGATCTAAACATTAGGTCTAAGACCATAAAACAGTTAGAGGAAAATGTTGGGAGATATCTTATGGATCTTACAACTGGAGGTGGTTTTATGGACCTTAAACCTAAAGCAAGAACACTGAAGAAGGAAATAAATAAATGGGAGCTTCTCAAAATTAAACACTTTTGTGCATCAGAGAACTTCATCAAGAAAGTAGAAAGACAGCCTACACAATGGGAGACAATATTTGGAAATGACATATCAGATAAGGGTCTAGTATCCAGAATTTACAAAGAGATTATTCAACTCAACAACAAAAAGACAGCCAACCCAATTACAAAATGGGAAAAAGACTTAAACAGACACCTACCAGAAGAAGAAATACGGATGGCCAAGAGGCACATGAAGAGATGCTCAATGTCCCTGGCCATTAGAGAAATGCAAATCAAAACCACAATGAGATATCATCTCACACCCACCAGAATGGCCATTATCAACAAAACAGAAAATGACAAGTGCTGGAGAGGATGCGGAGAAAGAGGCACACTTATTCACTGTTGGTGGGAATGTCAAAGGGTGCAACCACTGTGGAAGGCAGTTTGGCGGTTCCTCAAAAAGCTGAATATAGAATTGCCATACGACCCAGCAATACCATTGCTAGGTATCTACTCAAAGGACTTAAGGGCAAAGACACAAACGGACATTTGCACACCAATGTTTATAGCAGCGTTATTTACAATTGCAAAGAGATGGAAACAGCCAAAATCTCCATCAACAGAAGAGTGGCTAAACAAACTGTGGTATATGCATACGATGGAATATTATGCAGCTTTAAGACAAGATAAACTTGTGAACCATGTAATAACATGGATGGACCTAGAGAATATTATGCTGAGTGAATCCAGCCAAAAAATAAAGGACAAATACTGTATGGTCCCACTGTTGTGAACGGACATTCGAGAATAAACTTGAAATATGTCATTGGTAACAGAGTTCAGCAGGAGTTAGAAACAGGGTAAGACAATGGGTAATTGAAGCTGAAGGGATACAGATTGTGCAACAGGACTAGATACAAAAACTCAAAAATGGACAGCACAATAATACCTAATTGTAAAGTAATCATGTTAAAATACTGAATGAAGCTGCATCTGAGCTATAGGGTTTTTTTTTTGTTTTTGTTTGCTTGTTGGTTTGTTTGTTGTTGTTGTTTTTTACTATTACTACTACTTTTATTTCTTTTCTTTATATTAACATTTTATAGCTTTTTCTGTTGTGTTGCTAGTTCCTCTAAACTGATGCAAATGTACTAAGAAACAATGATCATGCATCTATGTGATGATGTTAAGAATTACTGAGTGCATATGTAGAATGGTATGATTTCTAAATGTTGTGTTAATTTCTTTTTTTTCTTTCCGTTAATAAAAAAAAAAAAAAAAAAAAAAAAAAAAAAAAAAAGAATACATTGGAATTTTCCAGGAGAATAAATAAGGATTCCAGGGAAGAGCATTACAGAGATACGGAAGGCCATAAACCCATTAGAAAAAGACACATATCCAGTTGGAGATGAATTTTTCATGGCAAGGGACGTGTCTGCTTGACGACACTCTTAATAGGACTGGCTGAGCCATTGCAGGTGGTGAAGAGATCTGTTTGTTCATGGAGCCTGTTGGTGAGAAGATGGACTAAATCACACCTTTTAAGGTGTCACCTGCTTCCAGTTTTATTTCTCTTTGCATCTCCCCATGCCTAGCACAATGTTTACTGATTACTGGACATTGAAGAAATGCATTTGTGTTAAAAATATTATATGATTTGTGTGGCATCAGCATCGTCCTGCAGAATGCTTCACATGCAAGGCCTCAATCCATGTTGAGTGGTGACCTTATCTGCCAAAAATTGACATGAGTTTTTCTGGCAGGATTAATTGCACAGAATAATATGTACTGAATTTCTTTCTCCTCTTTCATAGTGCTTGTTTTACAGGGTCTTTTTGTACTGCTGTCCCATGTTTCATATTTCCATGCTACCTTGACTTCTGCCTGCTCCCTTCCTTGCCATTTTGATCAAATTATTGCAATATTGAGTAGCTAAAGCAGCATTGCCAAAAGAAGTATCACATTTCCCCCCAACAATAGCTCTTTGAGCATCAGCTCATTTCACCACATTTTTGAAAAAATTCCTATAACTCATCTATATAAAATGAAAAGGCATGTTTGGCAGAATGTTATTTTAGATAGTTTCGTTTCTAGCAAAAGCCATTGAGATTACACTTTCTCCCCATCACTATCAAATAAATTAAATGAAAAAGTGCAGCTTAGACTTTCATACAGGAGATAAGTTGCAACTATTCTATCAACAGGAAAGTAATATTTGAGTTGTGCATTACAAATATTCAAGACTGGATGATTCATATTTTCAGTTGAAAATTTTCAGTGTATCTAACACATGATGGTCAGATGCAGGAGGGAGTTTGGTAAGTTACAGATAGTCATACAGACAGACAAATGGATATTGGCTGCTTGGTTAAGCATATTTTGTGCTTTATCTTAAAACTAAAAATCTTGATAATGCAAATTATTGGCAGAAAAATCTATTTCCACATTTTTAAGATTTAGTTTATTGTTTAGACTGTGAGTGGTGCCCTTGATTTAAAGAGAATGTCCTATTTCACAGAGCTAGGATTGATTACCAACTTGCACCAGCCAAGTATTCAGTATACACTGAACACTGCAACCCCTATCTACCATGTCACCAACTTTGACAGTTGAGAATTACATTTAATGGAGTGAAAGAAAGATACCATTTTTAACTCTGTGTCCTCAAAGACAAAATTTATGTCACAAATTTTATAACTTTAATACACACTTAAGACCTGGCAATGACATTAAAAGTACCATATTCAAATCTCTCATTTTAAAGATGAGGAAAAATAAATAAATGAAGTGACTTGTCTAAGACTTTACAATAAGTTGATGACAGGGCAAAAACTAGAACCTAAGTCTCCTGACTTTATAAGTAATAGGCATATACTTTTCTGACTTCTTTCTTAGAGCTGACTAAACATCATTTAGAAAATAGAGGCAGGTCAATCTTAAAGAATAGGTAGGAGTTTTCTAGGAGGACAAAGAAGGATTCCATATTTTCCTCAATGTATTTTATAGAGCATGCAGTATATGCCAGAGGCACTAGTATTACCCATGCAGTCACAGGCTGGGCTTCAATAAAGTTCGAGGATGCTTAGAGTCTCTCCTTTTGCAAAAATATATTGATTTCGGATCTACATGTAAAAAGTACTAAGGTACATCTTGCTTGGAGGAATTTGTAAATAAATCTGAGAGAACAGAAGGCTTAACTACTGCATCTCATGCTTACCTGGCCAAGATAGTTCTAAGAAAGAGGTGAGAAAAGTTTGCATGCTTTTCCCCATTTCCCAGAAGTGGAAATTGAGTTATGAGAAAAACCACAGACAGCACACTTTCCTCTTTCCTTGGCTTCAGGGTACAGCTCAAAGTTTGTGTAATTCTATACAGTACTCAATATTCAGCAAGGACTTCAGCCCAATCAATAAATAATATATAAAGTTGAGAGATGGAGTTCTCTTGGAAGCTTTACCAAGATCTATTAAAAGTTATTTCAGTTCCCTTTTGAATTGCAGTGCTTTTTCTCTTTACTCTGCCAGGAGACTTTTATTTTATTTGTTCCTCCATTTTGGATAGCCTTCTTAGTTGACTGCAGGATGGATTTGACTATCTCATTTTATTTGGTCCTTTCCAGTTGGTTTCTGTGATTGTAGTGGGTTGAAAATGGATTCCAAACTTGCTGTGTTAACAGGAAGGGGGAGGGCTTTCCCAACATTGATGTTCCCTCTCTTCCCCAGTGGAGTAGATGCCTGCATCTCCATTTGTAGAGTCCCTATGAACCAGGAACCCACATTCTTTTCTTTCCCAGCCACGCTGTCTGCATTATTTGGTGTGGGCCATAAGATATCCCCAAACCTGGCAGGTATTTTTCAGACTTACTTTGTGAAGAGGAAGGCCTGTGTTTCACAGAATTCCAAATCAATTTAAAAAAACCATAAAATCTATCAGCAAATAAAATCATAACTCCTTATTGAGCAGCTCCTGTGCATCTGGCATATAGAGAAGGCACGTAACAACCTAAAAGGGAACCCTGGTTGAAGCTTTCCTTTGCTAACATTGACTTCCCTGTTCAAGAAGGGATTGGTGGCATTCCATCTTGGACAGGAAGGTTGCATTGACCAACATCATGCAACAGTTTTGTGACAGAAGCTGAAATCAAAGTAAGGTATGTCTACTACACCACAGCATTTTTTCACTTACAACCATCACCCAGGTTGTTGTGATGCTCATCTGAATGGCAGGATAGGACTTGCACTCTGTGAAATGGCACCTAATTATATCAGTTCCATGGACTTCAAGATGGCTTGCACTTTCCCAGAAGCTGACCATGATTCCAGGGATAAGAAGGGAGGACAGAGGCATGCTTCAGAGGTGCTAGAAATTGACTGTCCCCTGCTAAGCATTCAACACGGCACTTTATTTCACAGACTTAAAGATGGGTAACAACACTATTCCTGGAAGTGGCCCAACCCTGCTTACATTTTCTCCCTCAACACAGCATGATGAATATTGTGCTGCTATCTTTCTTTCAGATGGCATATCTTTTTACAACCAGACACTCTGAAAACATTCTGGCCACTCTATCAGTGGGACTTACCAGGTTGAGAGGCTGGATGCTGGATCTCAACTGCTATTCTGACCACAGGTGGAACATTGTATAACTAAAGAAGGGACTTGGTAGAAACTGAGGACAGAGGACATAGTCTCAAAATGTTGGTCTACTGGGAATGCTGGTGAGATTCCAGAAATGGCTGACAAGAGGGTTCAAGGTACTTTCACTTTAATCCTCCACCATATTCTGACTAATAAAATAAGCAAAGTCTCCTGCAGATCTTGAGAGCCTCTCTCAAACCTAGTTGTGATTTATTTCTGAATAGTTAGGAATACAAGTCAAAAACTGTAATTGCTATTAAACTCCTACAAGCTCAGTGTGGTTCTGGAGACTGATCAGCCTCAGGACTCCACATGTCTTATTGTAGAGCTAACATTTATGACATTGGGGGCAATAATAGGGGATAGCCAGTGACCATATGACAAGTTAAATGATTTCACCAATACATGCTTGAACAATTTGTAAAAGAGAAACTCAATGTGGATTATTTGGGGCGGATTATTTTTGAGTAAAGTGTTATAAAGAAAAAGAAATCAACCGGGTCAAAAAGCATCAGCTAAAAGAGAGGAGGAGAGGTTTGGGATCTCAAGTCTTTGGAAATGAAGAAGGTAAGGGCTGGTTGGGAGTAGTGGCTGGTCAGGTACCTCCCAAAACCCTGGCACCAAAGGAGGCATAGAGACCTCTTAGAGAACAGTGAACTGGAGTTAGTTGCATACAAAAGACCCTTGAGGCAATGGATTTTTCTTCTGTCAATTAGAAGAACTTCCGATGAAGCTAAAAACAAAGTTTAGAGGAATGAAAGGAATTACATTACATGGTAAATGAAAGGGAATACACTTTTCATATACAAATGTATTACAGCCACCTTCTCCTCTTCTGTATTAATTAAAATTCTATCAAAACCAACACTAATTAAATTTGCTCAATATTATTCTTAAATAAAACATGCATATACATCAGGAATAACTTATTTTCTAGTTATTTATGGATTTTTTTCGGTGTAAAGGTGAAATGAGACAAGACGATGGGATGAGATGTGGAGACGAGATGCAAAGATGACACGGGATGAAGAAATGAGATGAGACGATGAGATGGGATGATGAGAGGAGATGATGAGATGAAGCAAGATGATGAGACGAGATGAGATGACGAGAAGAGGAGATGAGATGATGAGATGAGACTACGAGATGAGGTGACAACAGTAGATGATGAGATGGGATGATGACATAGACGATGAGATCGGATGAGGAGACGGGATGATGAGATGGGAGGATGAGATGAGACAGGACAATGAGAGAGAATGACAAGATGAAATGAGACAATGAAACAAGATGAGATGATGAAATGACAGGATGAGAAGTTTCAATAAGATGAGATGACGAGCTGGGATGATGAAATGATGAGACAATGAGACAAGATGGTGGCATGAAACACGGAGATGAGATGGGAAGACAAGACAAGACAATGAGATGAGACGAGATGATTAGATGGGATGATGAGAGGAGACAACGATATGAAGCAGGATGATGAGATGAGATGACGAGACATGAGATAAGATGACGAGATAAGAGTATGAGATGAGATGACAGCATGAGTTGATATTACAGGATGATGAGATGGACGATGAGATGGGATGACGAGATGGGATCATAAGATGGGATGATGAGACGAGATGGGACAGTGAGACAGAAAGACAAAGATGAGAAGAGATGACAAGATGAGACAGGATGAGAGGATGAGATGAGATGATGGGATGGGATGATGAGATGAGATGACGAGATGGGACAATGAAATGAAGAGACAAATAGACATGATGGTGGGATGAGACATGGAGATGAGATGGGAAGACGAGACAGAATGACGAGATGAGACGGGACAATGACGTGGGATGATGCAAGTAGACATTGAGTTGATGAGACAATGAGATGAGATGAGATGATGAGATGAGTCTACGAGATGAGGTGACAACATGAGATGATAGACGGAATAATGAGATGGAATTATGAGATGAGATGATGAGACAAGATGGGACAACAAGACAGTATGACGAGATGAGATGAGATGCTGAGATGAGACTAGATGAGATCAAAAGATGAGACAAGGAGACAGGACGATGGGATGAGATGATGAGATGTGATGATGGAATGACTAGACTATGAGACAAGATGGTGGGATGAGACATGGAGTTGAGACAGAAACACAAAATGAGATGACGAGATGGGATGATGAGAGGAGATGATGAGATGAAGTGAGATGATGTGATGGGATGCGATGATGAGACGATGAGATGAGATGATGAGACAAGATGACAAGGGATGATGATGAGATGGGATGACAAGATGGGATGATGAGAAGGGATGATGATATGAGATGGAACAATGAGACAGCATGATGAGATGTGATGAGACGACAAAACAAAACAAGATGAGACAATGAGATGGGACGATGAGATGAGATGATGAGATGGGATGATGAAATGACGAGACAATGAGACAAGATGGTGGGATGAGACATGGAGATGATATGTGAAGATGCGATGGGATGATGAGATGAGATGAGATGATGAGATGGGATGACGAGAGGAGAAGGCGATATGAAGTGAGATGATGAGACAAAATGAGATGACAAGATGATGAGATGAGTTGATGAGACGAGACTACAAGATGAGATGATGACATGAGAAGATGAGATGGGATGATGAGATGGATGAAGAGATGGGATGATGTGATGGGATGATGACATGGGATGATGAGAAAAGATGGGACCACAAGACAGAATGACAAGATGAGATGCGATGATGAGACAAGTCAAGGTAAGATGATGAGCTGAGATGATGAGATGGGATGATGAGAATGGATGATGAGATGGGACAATGAAATGATTAGACAATGTGACAAGATGGTGGGATGAGATAGGATGATCAGATGAGACTAAACAACAAGATAGGATGACAAGAGGAGATGACAAGATGAAGCAAGACAATGAAATGAGTTGAGATGGTGACACAATGAGATGAGGTAACGAGACAAAACTATAAGATGAGATGAGAACATGAGATGATGAGATGGGATGACAAGATGGATGATGACATGGAATAATGAGATGAGATGATGAGATGGGAAGATGAGACTAGATGGGACAAGACAAAATGACAAGATGAGTTGAGATGATGAGACCAGACAATATGAGATGATGAGATGAGACCATGAGATGGGACAATGAGATGAGATGATGAGATAGGATAATGAAATGATGAGACAATGAGACAAGATGTTGGGATGAGACATAGAGACAAGGTGGGAAGATGAGATGTTTGAAGAGATGGGATGACGAGATGAGACATGACAATGGGATAGAATGACAATATGAGATGAGACAATGAGATGAGACAAGATGAGGCACTGAGATGAGAAGATAAGACGGGACGATGAGATGAGATGATGAGATGGGATGATGAAATGATGAGACAATGGGACAAGATGGTGGGATAAATGAAGGAGATGAGATGGGAAGACAAGACGGGATGACGAGAGGGAACAAGACATCGAGATGGGATGATAGGAGATGACAAGATGAAGTGAGACGATGAGACATGATGATATAATGAGAAATGAGATGACGAGATGACACTATGAGATGAGATGACAACATGAGATGATGAGACAGGATGAAGAGACAGATGATTTGATGGGATGGTGAGACGGGATGATGAGATGGGATGATGAGAAAAGACTGGACAATGAGACAGAATGACGAGATGAGATGAGATGATGAGATGAGATGATGAGATGAGACAAGATGAGATGATGAGATGAGACTATGAGATGGGATGATGAGATGAGATGATGAGATGGGACAATGGAATACAAGACAATGAGACAAGACTGTGGAATGGGACATGGAGATGAGACAGGAAGATGAGATGGGATGACAAGAGCAGATGAAATGATGAGATGGGATGATGAGAGGAGACAACGAGATGAAGTGAGACAATGAGATGAGATGAGATGACGAGATGAGGAGATGAGATATGAGAGAAGACTATGAGATGAGACAACAGCATGAGATGATGAGACAGGATGATGAGACAGACGATTTGTTGGGATGACGAGACAGGATGATGAGATGGGATGATGAGAGAAGACAGACAGAATGACAAGATAAGATGAGATGACGAGATGAGACAAGATGAGACAATAAGATGGGATGATGACATGAGATGATGAGATGGCACGATGAAATGATGAGTGAAAGACTCAAGATGGTGGGATAAATCATGGAGAGGAGATGGGAAAATGAGACGGGATGATGAGAGGAAACAAGACATCAAGATGGGATGATGAGAGGAGATGACAAGATGAAGCAAGATGATGAGACAAGATGAGATGATGAGACTAGGATATGAGATGATGAGACGAGATTATGAGATGAGACAGTGACATGAGATGATGAGACAGGATTATGAGAAGGACGTTTTGACAGGATGACAAGATGGGATGATGAGATGGGATGAAAGATGAGACTGGACAATGAGAAAAAATGATGAGATAAGATGAGATGAATAGATGAGACATGATGAGATGATGAGATGGGAAGACAAGATGAGATGACAAGATGGGATGATGAAATGATGAGTCAAACAGACAAGATTATAGGATAAATCATGGAGAAGAGATGGGAAGATGAGACAGTATGACGAGAGGAAATGAGACGATGAGATGGGGTGATGAGAGGAGATGATGAGATGAAGTGAGATGATGAGACGAGATGAGATGATGAGGCCAGGAAATGAGATGATGAGACAAGACTACGAGATGAGACGATGACATGAGATGATGAGATGGGATGACAACACGGACGATGAGAAGGGATGATGAGATGGGATGAAAGATGGGAAGACAAGATGAGGTGGGAAAAGGATCCAGAATGATGAGATGAATTGTGATGAGGAGAAGAGGCAAGATGATACGATGAGGTGAGATGATGAGTAGGGATGATGGGACATGATGACGAAATGTGATGAGGGAATGATGAGACAATGAGACAAAATGGTGGGATGAGACATGGAGATGAGACAAGAAGATTATATGGGATGACGAGTTGAAACGAGACAATGAGATGGGATGACAAGGGGAGATGAAAAGCTGAGGCAAGATGATGAGAAGAGATGAGTAGATGAGATGATGAGATGAGATGACGAGATGAGACTACAAGATGAGATGATGACAAGAGATGATGAGACTGGATGACAAGATGGACGATGAGATGGGATAACGAGATGGGATGATGATTTGGGATGATGAGACGAGATGTGATGAGATGAGAGGAGAGAAGATGAGATGATGAGATGGAACGATGAGGTGAGATGACAAGATGGGACAATGACATGTTGAGACAAAGAGACAAGATGGTGAGATGAGACATGGAGATAAAATGGGAAGATGAGACAGGCCAATGAGATGAGATGAGATGATGAGACAGGATGATGAGAGGAGAGGATGAGATGAAGAGATGATTAGATGAGATGACGAGTCGAGACTATGATATGAGATGATGACATTAGATGATGAGACGGGATGATGAGACGGACAATGACACGGGATGACGAGATGAGATGATGAGATGGGATGATGAGACAAGATGGGAAAAAGTGACAGAATGACGAGATGAAATGACACGACAAGATGAGACAAGATGAGATGATGAGATGAGACAATGAGATGGGATGATGAGATGAGATGACAAGATGGGACAATGGAATGATGAGACAATGAGACAAGAAAATGGGATAAGACATGGAGATAAGATGGGAAGATGAGGCAGGATGATGAGAGTAGATAAGACGATGAGATGGGATTATGAGAGGTGACAACGAGATGAAGTAAGACAATGAGACGAGATGAGATGAAGAGATGAGACAACAAGATGAAATGATGACATGAGATGATGAGATGGGCTGACAAGACAGACATTGAGACAGGATGACGAGACAGGGTGATGAGATGAGATCACGAGACAAGATGGGACAATGAGACAGAATAAGGAGATGAGATCTGATGACGAGATGAGACAATTTGAGGCGAATACATGAGAAGATGAGATGGGATGATGAGAGTGGATGACGAAATGGGATGATGAGATGATGAGACAAAGAGACAAGATGGTGTGATGAGATATAAAGATGAGACGGGAAGACTAGATGAAATGAGATGACGAGATGGAATGATGTGCAGAGACGTCGAGATAGGAGTGTGAGAGGAGACGATGAGATGAAGTGAGATGATGAGATGAGATGAGATGATGAGACGAGGCTATGAGATGAGATGATGCCATGAGATGATGAGAAGGGATGAGGAGATGGACAATGAGATGGGATGATGAGGTGGGATCACAAGACGAGATGGGACAATGAGACCGAATGATGAGATGAGACAATGAGATGAGCCAAGATGAGATGATGAGATGAAATGATGAGACGGGAGATTGAAATAAGATGGCGAGAAGGGACGATGAAATGAAAAGACAATGAGACCACACAGTGTTAGGAGACAAGGAGACGAAACGGGAAGATGAGAGGGGATGACAAGTTGAGACGAGATGATGAGATAGGATGATGAGAGGAGATGACAACATGAAGCAAGATGATGAGACAAGTTGAGATGATGAGATGAGGAGATGAGATGATGAGATGAAACTATGAGATGAGATGATAACATGTGACGATAAGACAGGATGATGGGATGGACAATGAGACAGGATGACGAGATGGGATGATGAGATGGGATGACAAGACGAGACGGGACAATGAGCCAGAATGATGAGATGAGATGAGACGATGAGATGAGACAAGATGAGGTGATGAGATGAGGCGATGAGAGGTACGATGAGATGAGAAGGCAAGAAGGGACAATGAAATGATGAGACAATGAGAAATGGTGGTGGGATGAGACGTGGAGATGAGATGGGAAAACAAGAAAGGATGACAAGATGAGACGAGATGACAGGATGGGATGATGAGCGAAGATGACAAGATGGGATGATGAAAGGATGAGACAATGGACAAGATGGTGGGATGAGACATAGAGATGAAATGGGAAGGCGAGACGTAACGACCAGGTGAGAAGAGAAGACGAGATGGGATGATGATAGGAGACGATGAGATGAAGCATGACAATGAGATGAGATAAGATGACGAGATGAGGAGATTAGATGATGAGATGAGACTACAAGTTGAGATGAAGACTTGAGATGATTAGATGGCAAGACGAGATGGATGATGAGATGGGATGAATGCATGAGATGAGACAATGAAACAGAATGATGAGATGAGATGAGACAACGAGATGAGAAAAGATGAAAGGATGAGATGAGAGGATGAGACAGGACGATGAGATGAGATGACAAGATGGGATGATGAAATGACAAGACAATGAGACAAGAAGGTGGGATGAGACATGAAGATGACATGGGAAGATGAGATGGGAAAATGAGATGATATGAGTTGATGAGATGAGATTATGAGGGGAGACTATGAGATGAAGTGAAATGATAAGATGTTCTGAAATGATGAGACTAGGAGATGTGATGACAAGACGAGACAACAAGATGAGATGATGACATGAGATGATGAGACAGGATGAGGAGATGGGCGATGAGATGGGTTACGAGGCGGGATGATGAGACGGGATGATGAGATGAGACGGGACAATGAGACAGAATGACGAATTGAGATAAAAAAAAACGAGATGAGGCAAGATGAGATGATGAGATGGGAAGATGAGACAAGACAATAAGATGAGATAACAAGATGGGATGATGAAATGATGAGACAATGAGACAAGTCGGTGGGATGAAACATGGAGATGAGACAGGAAAACAAGTTGTGATAGATGAGACGAGACAACGAGATGGGATGATGAGAGGAGTGAATGAGATGAGATGAAATGATGAGATGAGAAGATAAGATGAGACAATGACACGAGATGATGAGACGGGGTGAAGAGATGGACGATGAGACAGGATGATGAGATGAGATGAGACGATGAAACAAGATGAGATGATGAGTTGGAATGTGAGAAGAGATGATGAGATGGGACAATGAAATGACGAGAGAAGGAGCCAGGAAGGTGTGATGAGACCTGGAGACTAGACGGGAAGACGAGATGGGATGATGCGATTATACGAGACGACGAGATGGGATGATGAGAAGAGACAATGAGATGAAGCAAGATGATGAGATGAGGAGATGAGTTGACAAGATGAGAAAATAAGATGAGATGATGACATGAGATGATGATACAGGATGATGAGATAACTGATGAGACAGGATGATGAGACAGGATGATGAGATGGGATGATGAGACGAGATGGGAAAATGAGACAGAATGACGAGATGAGATGAGATGAGATGACGAGAGGAGACAAGATGAGATGATGAGATGAGATGAGACGGGACAATGAGATGAGGTGATGAGATGAGATGATGAAATGATGAGACATGAGAAAAGGTGGTGGGATGAGATGTGGAGATGAGACATGAAGACTAGACAGGATGATGAGATGAGATGAGATGATGAAATGGGATGATGAGAGGAGATGACGAGATGAAGTGAGATGATGAGACAAAATTAGATAATGAGATGAGGAGATGAGATGACGAGACGAGACTATGAGAGGAGATGATGACATGAGATGATGAGACGGCATGATGAGACAGACGATGAAATGGGTGGACAAGATGAGACGAGAGAAGAAATCAAATGCAGAGAGGAGACGATGAGATGAAGCAACATGATGAGACGAGATGAGATGATAAGACGAGGGGATGAGATGAGGAGAAGAGACTATGAGATGAGACGACAACATGACATGATGAGATGGGATGATGAGAAGGATGATGAAATGGGATGATGAGATAGGATGATGAAATGGGATGATGAGACAAGATGGGATATTAAGACAGAATGATGAGATGAGATGAGATGACGAGACAAGACAAGATGAGATGAGATGCTGAGACAGGACGATGAGATGAGATGATGAGATGGGATGATGAAATGATGAGACAATGAGACAAGATGGAGGGATGAGAAATGGAGATAAGATGGGAAGATGAGACGGGACAACAAGATGAGATGAGATGAAGAGATGAGATGAGAAGAGGAGATGATGAGATAAAGCGAGTGGACAAGAGGAGATGAGATGACGAGATGAGGAGATGAGATGATGAAATGAGGAGATGAGATGACAATATGAGACTATGAGATGAGACGACGACACGAGGTGATGAGATGGGAAGACAAGATATACGATGAGATGGGATGATGAGAGGAAGGATGAGACAGGATGATGAGATGAGACAACACATTGAGAAAAAGTGACGAGATGAGATGATGAGACTACACAGGATGAGATGATGAGATGAGATGATGAAATGGGATGATGAGATGAGATGACAAAATGGAACAATGGAATGATGAGACAATGATACAAGATGGTGGAATGAGTCATGGAGTCAAGACGGGAATACAAGATGGAACGACGAGATGAGACAAGATGAGGGGATGGGACGATGAGAGGAGACAATGAGATGAAGCGAGACAATAAGATGAAATGAGATGGTGAGAACAGGAGATGAGATGACATGACGAGACTATGAGATGAGACAATGACAGGAGATGATGAAACAGGATGATGAGATGGATAAAGAGACAGGATGATGAGATGGGATGATGTGATGGGATGACGAGACAAGATGGGACAATGAAACAGAATTACCAGATGAAATGAGATGACAAGACGAGGGAATTTGAGATGATGAGATAAGATGACGACATGGGATGATGAGATCAGATGATAAGATGGGATGATGAAATGATGAGACAATGAGATAAGATGGTGGGATGAGACATGGGGATGAGATGGAAAGATGAGACGGGATGAAGAGATGAGATGAAATGATGACATGTGATAATGAGAAGAGATAACAAGATGAAGAAAGAAGATGAGACAAGAAGAGATGATGAGACAATAAGATGAGATGGCGAGTTGACACTACAAGATGAGATGACAAAATTTGATGATGAGACGGGATGATGAGATGGACAATAAGACGGGATGATGAGACGGGATGATGAGACAGGAAGATGAGCCAAGACAGGACAACGAGCCAGAATGAGGAGATGAGATGGGATGACAAGATGAGTCAGATGGGACAATGAGATTAGATGATAAGAGGGAATGATGTGATGAGAAGGTGAGATGGGACCATGAAATGATGAGACAATGAGACAAGACAGGGGGAGCATAAATGTAGATGACATGGGAAGACGAGACAGGATGGCAAGATAAAACGAGACAATGAGATGTGTTGACGAGAAGAGACGATGAGATGAAGCGAGATGATGCAATGAGATGAGATGACAAAACTATGAGATGATATGATGAGACGAGACTATGGGATGAGACAATGACATGAGATGGTGAGACGGGTTGAGGAGATGGAAAATGAGATGGGATAACAAGATGATATGATGAATGGGATGCTGAAATGAGATGGGAAAACGAGACAGAATGAGGAAATGATATGAGATGACGAGATGAGACAAGAAGAGATGATGAGATGAGACAATGAGATGGGATGATGAGATAAGATGATGAGATGGGACAATGAAATGATGAGAAAAAGAGACAAGATGGAGGGATGAGACATGGAGATGAAATGGAAAGATGAGACGGGATGACAAGATGAGACCAGATGAAGAGAAGGGATGATGAGAAAAGATGATGAGATGATGAAAGGATGAGGTGAGATGACTAGAGGAGACTACGAGATGAGATGACAACATGATATGATGATACGGGATGACGAGATGGGATGAAAAGAGAAGATGGGACAATGAGGCAAAATGATGAGATGAGATGAAATGTCGAGATGAGTAAAGAAAAAATGAAGGGATGTAACAATGAGACTGGGGATGAGAGGAGATGACAAGATGGGATGATGAAATGACGAGAAAATGAGACAAGATGGTGGGATGGGACATGGAGACAAGATGGTAAGATGAGACGGGATGATGAAATGAGATGAGATGATGAGATGGGATGACAAGAGCATATGATGAGATGAAGTGAGATGATGAGAGGAGGCCATGAGATGATGAGATGGGATGACAAAACGGACAATGAAACAAGATGATGAGATAAGATGATGAGACAGGTTGATGAGATGACATAACCATATGGGACAATGAAATGTGAGATGAGACAAGATGGTGGGTTGAGACATGGAGATGAGATGGGAAGATGAGGCAGGAGAAAATGGTGGGATGAGACATGGAGGCGAGACAGGAAGATGTGATGGAGCAACGAGATGAGACGAGACATTGAGACAGGATTATGTGAAGAGATGATGAAATGAATTGACATGATGAGATGAAAGAAGATGAAGAGACAATGAGATTAGATGATGAGATAAGGCGACGAGATGAGATGACAACATGAGATGATGAGATGGGATAATGAGACAGACGATGAGATGGGATGACGAGATGGGATGATGAGATGGGATGATGAGATGAAATGGGACAATGAAACAGAATTACAAGAAGAGATGTGACAAAAAGATGAGACAAGATGAGAGGATGAGATGAGACAATGAGACTGGACAATGAGATGAGATGATGAGACGGGACGATGAAATAATGAGAAAATGAGACAAGATGGGGGGATGAGACATGGAGACAAGACAGGAAGATGAGATGGGATGATGAGATGAGATGAGATGAT
This sequence comes from Tamandua tetradactyla, assembly GCF_023851605.1. Lineage (NCBI taxonomy): Eukaryota > Metazoa > Chordata > Mammalia > Pilosa > Myrmecophagidae > Tamandua > Tamandua tetradactyla. The sequence goes on from NC_135354.1 coordinate 6,073,265, forward strand.
GAGATGGGATGATGAGGGGACACAACGAGATGAAGTGAGTAGATGAGACAAGATGAGAGAACAAGGCTGAGATGATATGACAAGACGAGACTATGAAATGAGACAATGATATGAGATGATGAGACGGGATGACAAGAAGGGTGTTGAGACAGGATGATGAGACGGGATGATGAGATGGGATGATGAGACGAAATGGGACAATGAGAGAGAATGATGAGATGAGATTATATGATGAGACGAGACAACATGAAACAACGAGATGAGACGATGAGATTGAATGAAGAAATGAGATGATGAGATGGGACAATGAAGTGACGAGAAAATGAGAAAAGATGTTGGGATGAGACATGGAGATGAGATGGAAAGAAGAGATGGGATGATGAGATGACATGAGATGAAAAGATGGGATGATGTGAGGAGACGACGAGACGAAGCAAGATGATGAGATGAGAACATGAGATGATGAGATAAGATGATGAGACAAGATGACGAGATGAGAGGACATCATGAAATGATGAGACAGGATGATGAGATGGACGATGAGATGGGATGAGAAGATGGGATGATGAGATGGGATGACAAGATGAGATGGGGCAAAGAAACAGGATGGCGAGTTGAAATGAGACAATGAGACAAGGTCAGATGAGACAATGAGAAGAGATGATGAGATGGGATGATGAAATGATGAGACAATGAGACAAGATGGAGGGAAGAGACATGGAGACGTGACTGGATGATGAAGTAAAACGAGATGATGAGATTGGATGATAAGGGGAGATGAGGAGATGAAGCAAGATGATGAGACAAGATGGCGAGATGATGAGATGACATGAGGGGATGAGACTATGTGATGAGACAACGATATGAGATGATGAAACAGGATGTCGAGATGAACAATGAGATGGGATGACAAGATGGGATGATGAGATGGGATGATGAGACGAGATGGGAAAATGCGCCAGAGTGATGAGATGAGATTTGATGACAAGATGAGAGAAGATGAGAAGATGAGGTGAGATAATGAGAAGGGACAATGAGATGAGATGATGAGATGTTGAGGTGAAAAGATGAGACAATGAGAAAGGACGATTGGATGAGACATGGAGACAAGACGGGAAGATGAGAAAGGATGATGAGGAGAGATGAGATGACGAGAAGGGATGATGACAGGAGATGAGGAGATGAAGCAAGACTATGAGACGAGAGGAGAAGATGAGATGAGATGACAAGATGAGATGACGAGATGAGAAGACAAAGTGAGATGATGGGACAGGATGATGAGTCTGATGAAGAGACAGGATGATGAGATGGGATGATGAGATGGGATGATGAGACAAGATGGGACAATGATACAGAATGAAGAGATGAGATGATGCAATGAGATGAGATAAGATGAGATGGTGAGATGAGAAGATGAGACTGGAAAATGAGTTGAAATAATGAGATGGGACCTTGAAATGTTGAGACAATGAGACAAAGATGGTTATAAGAGACATGGAGATGAGACAGGAAGATGAGACCGGATGACTAGACATAAAGATGGGATGATGAGAGGAGATGATGAGATGAAGCGAGATGATGAGATGAGATGAGATGATCAGGTGATGTGATGAGATGACAAGATGAGAGGATAAGATGAGGTGATGATATGAGATGATTAGGGAGGATGATGAGATGTACGGTGAGATTGGATGATGAGACGAGAAAGAACAATGAGGCAGAATGAAGAGTTCAGAATACTAGATGAGACAATACAAAATGAGACAATGAGATGAGACGATGAGACGGGATGATGAGATGAGATGATGAGACGGGACGATGAAATGATGAGATAATGAGACAAGACAGTGGTATGAGACATGGAGAGGAGATGGGAAGATAAGATGGTATGATGAGATGAGATGAGAAGAAGAGATGGGATGATGAGGGGAGATGTTGAGATGAAGCAAGATGATGAGACGAGATGAGATGATGAGATGATGAGGTGAGATGATGCGCAAGACTCCAAGATGAGATGATGACATGAGATGATGAGATGGGATGATGAGATGGATGATGAGATGGGATGACGAGATGGGATGATGAGATGGGATGAAGAGATGGGATGATGAGATGGATGATGAGATGGGATGACGAGATGGGATGATGAGATGGGATGAAGAGATGAGATGGCACAATGAGACAGAATGATGAGATGAGATGAGACGACAAGATGACAAAAGAGGAGACAATGAGATGAGAAGATGAGATGGTATGAAAAGATGAGATGGGATGATGAAATGACAAGATAATGAGACAAGTCTGTGGGATGGGGCTTGGAGACAAGATGGGAACATGAGATGGAACGATGAGATGAGATGGAAAATGAGATTGGATAATGAGAAGAGGAAGAGATGAAGCGAGATGATGAGATGAGATGAGGTGACGACAAGAGGATGAGATGAGATGACGAGAGGAGATGATGAGATGAGACAATGAGACTGGATGACAAGATGGGATGAAGAGATGGGATGATGAGATGAGATGGGACAATGAGACAGAATGACAAGATGGGATGAGATGACGAGATGAGACAAGATGAGATGATGAGATGATGAGACGGGACGAGGAGATGAGATGACAAGATGGGTCAACGAAATGATGAAACACAATGAGACAAGATGGTGGGATGAAACATGGAGACGCGACAGGAGAACAAGATGTGAAGATGAGATGAGGCAAGATGATGAGAAGGGATGATGAGGGGAGGACAAGGTGCAGTGAGATGATGAGACAAGATGAAATGATGAGACAATGAGATGAGATGAAACGATGAGACAGGACAATGAGACAGAATGATGAGCTGAGATGAGATGACATGATGGGACAAGATGAGATGATGGGATGAGACGATGAGATGGATGAGACGACGACATGGGATGATGAGAGGAGATGACGAGATGAAGTGAGAAGATGAGATGAGAGATGATGAGATGAGATGATGAGTCGAGACTATGAGAAGAGACAAGGACATGAAATGATGTGACAGGATGATGAGACAGATGATGAGACAGGATGACTAAATGGGATGATGAGAGAGGAAGAAGAGACAAGATGGGACATTGGACAGAATTACGAGATGAGATGAGACAATGAGATGTGACAAGATGAGACGATGAGATGAGATGATGAGAAGGGACAATGAGATGAGATGACGAGATGAGACCATGAAATGAAGACTCAATGAGACAAGATGTTGGTATGAGGCATGGAGACGAGATGGAAAGACAAGACAGGATGAAGAGATGAGAAAAGAGCAGATGGGGTGATGAAAAGACATGACTAGGTGTAGGGAGACGAAGAGATCACTTGAGATGACAAGAAGATAAGATGAGATGACCAGATGTTTCAATGAAATGATGAGATGAGACGATGACCTGAGATGAGGAGATGGAATGAGATGGACAATGAGACGGGATGACAAGATGGGATGAAGAGAAGGGATGACGAGAAGAGATGGGACAACGAGATTGAATAACGAGATGAGATGAGACAATGAGATGACACAAGATGAGATGATGACACAGGATGATGAGATGAGGACATGGAATGATGAAATGGCGAGACAATGAAATAAAATGGTGTCAAAAGACATGAAGAAGAGAAGGGAAGATGATATGGGATACGTGATGATACGAGATGAGATGGGATGATGAGAGGAGATGATGATCTGAGATGATGAGACTAGATGACGAGAATGAGATGGGATGACAAGATGGGATGATGAGAAAGCATGACGAGACAAGATGGAACAAGGGGACAGAATAATGAGATGAGATGATATGATGAGACGAAACAAGATGAGATGATGAGATGAGATGATGAGATGGGAGGATGAGATGAAATGATGAGATGGGATGATGAAATTATGAGACAATGAGACAAGACAGTGGGATGTGACATGGAGATGAGAAGGGAAGACGAGATGGAATGACAAGATGAGATGAGATGATGATAGGAGGAAACGAGATGAAGCAAGACAATGAGATGTGATGAGATGACGAGACACTGAGATGAGATGATCAGAGAAGATGACGAGATGAGACGATGATGTGAGATGATGAGATGGGATGACGAGAAGGGATGATGAGATGGGATGAAGAGATGAGACGGGACAACAAGACAGAATGATGAGATGTGATGAGACGAACAGATGAGACAAGATGTGATGATGAGATGAGAAGATGAGACAGGACAATGAGATGATATGACGAGATGGGATGATGAAATGATGAGACAATGAGACAAGATGGCGGGATGAGACATAGAGATGAGATGGGAAGATAAGTTGGAATGACGAGATGATGAGATGGGAATATTAGAGGAGACGATGAGATGAAAAGAGATGATGAGATGAGATGAGATGATGAGATGAGGAAATGAGAAGATGAGTCAAGAAGACGAGTTGAGTGAGGACATGAGATCATGAGATGGGATGATGAAGTGGGATGATGAGACAGGATGAGGAGACGGCACAATGGGACAGAATGACGAGATTAGATGAGAAGATGAGATGAGACATGTTGAGATGATGAGATCAGTCAATGAGATGGGACGATGAGATGAGATGGTGAGATATGAGGATGATGTGATGAGACAATGACACAAGATGTTGGGATGAAACAAGAAGACAGGACACGAGGACAAAATGGCATGACGAGATGAGATGAGATGACAAGATGGGATGATGAGAGGAGATGATGAAATGAAGCGATATGAAGTGATGAGATGAGATTACGAGATGAGACAAGATGAGATGATGAGATGAGACGATGTGATAGGACGATGAGATGAGATTATGAGATGGGACAATGAAATGATGAGGCAATGAGACAAGACAGAGGGATGAGACATGGGGGTGAGATGGGAAGATGAGATGGGATGATGAGAAGAGATGAGACAATGAGATGGAATGATGAGAGAATGATGTGATGAAGTGAGATAAGATGATGGGAAGATGAGATGAGCTGATGAGATGAGATGATGAGATGAGGAAATGAGAAGATGAGTCAAGAAGACGAGTTGAGTGAGGACATGAGATCATGAGATGGGATGATGAAGTGGGATGATGAGACAGGATGAGGAGACGGCACAATGGGACAGAATGACGAGATTAGATGAGAAGATGAGATGAGACATGTTGAGATGATGAGATCAGTCAATGAGATGGGACGATGAGATGAGATGGTGAGATATGAGGATGATGTGATGAGACAATGACACAAGATGTTGGGATGAAACAAGAAGACAGGACACGAGGACAAAATGGCATGACGAGATGAGATGAGATGACAAGATGGGATGATGAGAGGAGATGATGAAATGAAGCGATATGAAGTGATGAGATGAGATGACGAGAGGAGACAAGATGAGATGATGAGATGAGACGATGTGATGGGACGATGAGATGAGATGGCGAGCTGGGACAATGAAATGATGAGGCAATGAGACAAGACAGAGGGATGAGACATGGGGGTGAGATGGGAAGATGAGATGGGATGATGAGAAGAGATGAGACAATGAGATGGAATGATGAGAGAATGATGTGATGAAGTGAGATAAGATGATGGGAAGATGAGATGAGCTGATGAGATGAGATGATGAGATGAGGAAATGAGAAGATGAGTCAAGAAGACGAGTTGAGTGAGGACATGAGATCATGAGATGGGATGATGAAGTGGGATGATGAGACAGGATGAGGAGACGGCACAATGGGACAGAATGACGAGATTAGATGAGAAGATGAGATGAGACATGTTGAGATGATGAGATCAGTCAATGAGATGGGACGATGAGATGAGATGGTGAGATATGAGGATGATGTGATGAGACAATGACACAAGATGTTGGGATGAAACAAGAAGACAGGACACGAGGACAAAATGGCATGACGAGATGAGATGAGATGACAAGATGGGATGATGAGAGGAGATGATGAAATGAAGCGATATGAAGTGATGAGATGAGATGACGAGATGAGACAAGATGAGATGATGAGATGAGACGATGTGATAGGACGATGAGATGAGATTATGAGATGGGACAATGAAATGATGAGGCAATGAGACAAGACAGAGGGATGAGACATGGGGGTGAGATGGGAAGATGAGATGGGATGATGAGAAGAGATGAGACAATGAGATGGAATGATGAGAGAATGATGTGATGAAGTGAGATAAGATGATGGGAAGATGAGATGAGCTGATGAGATGAGATGATGAGATGAGGAAATGAGAAGATGAGTCAAGAAGACGAGTTGAGTGAGGACATGAGATCATGAGATGGGATGATGAAGTGGGATGATGAGACAGGATGAGGAGACGGCACAATGGGACAGAATGACGAGATTAGATGAGAAGATGAGATGAGACAAGTTGAGATGATGAGATCAGTCAATGAGATGGGACGATGAGATGAGATGCTGAGATATGAGGATGAAGTGATGAGACAATGACACAAGATGGTGGGATGAAACAAGAAGACAGGACACGAGGACAAAATGGCATGACGAGATGAAATGAGATGACAAGATGGGATGATGAGAGGAGATGATGAAATGAAGCGATATGAAGTGATGAGATGAGATGATGAGATGAGACAAGATGAGATGATGAGATGAGATGATGTGATAGGACGATGAGATGAGATTATGAGATGGGACAATGAAATGATGAGGCAATGAGACAAGACAGAGGGATGAGACATGGGGGTGAGATGGGAAGATGAGATGGGATGATGAGAAGAGATGAGACAATGAGATGGAATGATGAGAGAATGATGTGATGAAGTGAGATAAGATGATGGGAAGATGAGATGAGCTGATGAGATGAGATGATGAGATGAGACAATGACATGTGTTGATTAGGTGCAATGATGAGACGGACAATGAGACGGGATGACAAAATGGGATGATGAGAGAGGATGATAAGATGAGACAGGATGATGAGACAGATTGACGAGATGAGTTGAGACGATGAAATGAGAGGATGAGATGGGACAATGAGATGAGATGATGAGATGGGACATTGAAAAGATGAGACAATGATACAAGACAGTGGAATTAGATATGGAGATGAAATGGGAGGACAAGGTGGGACAATGAAGTGAGATGAGACAACAAGATGGGAGGATGAGAGGAGATGAAGAGGTGAAGCGAGATGATGAGATGAGATTAGATGACGTGACAAGATGACAAGATGAGATGATGTCATGAGATGATGAGATGGGATGATGAGACGTATGATGAGACAGGAAGACGAGATGGATGATGAGACGGGATGACAAGTTGGACAATGAGATGGGATGAAGAAATGGGATGATGAGACTGGATGACAAGACAAGATGGGGCAACAAGACAGAATGTCAAGAAGAGATGAGACAATAAGAACAGACAAGATGAGATGATATGAGATGATGAGAAGGGACAATGAGATGAGATGTTGAGATGGGATGATGAAATGACAAGACAATGAGATAAGATGGTGGGATGACACATGTAAATAAGAGGGGAAGATGAGATAGGATGACAAGATGAGGTGAGATGATGAGCTGGGGTGAGACGATGATACGTGATGAAATGATGAGATGATGAGATGAGATGACGAGAAGAGACAATGAGTTCAGATGATGACATGAGATGATTAGACAGAATGAAGAGACGGATTATGAGACGGGATGAAGAGATGGGATGACAAGATGGTATGATGAGACAAGATGGAACAACAAGACAGAATGAAGAGTTGAGATGAGATGAAGTGACAAGACAAGATGAGACAATGAGATGAGATGATGGGATGGACGATGTGATCAGGCAACGAGATGGGACGATGAAATGATGAGACAATGAGACAAGACGTTTGGATGAGACATGCAGATGAGACAGGAAGACAAGACAGGATGAAGTGTTGAAACGAGACAACGAGATGCAATGATGAGAGGAGATGATGAGATGAAGCGAGAAGTTGAGATGAGATGAAATGACGAGATGATGAGATGAGATGTTGAGATGAGACTAAGAGATGAGATGACAACATGAGATGATGAGACAGGATGATGAGACGGACGATGACCTGGGATGATGAGATGTGATGATGAGAGGGGATGAAGAAATGAAGTGAGATGATGAGATGAGATGAGATGACGAGATGAGATGATGATTAGAGATGACAACATGAGATGATGAGAGGTGACGATGAGAATGATGATGAGATGGGATGATGAGAAGCAATGCCGAGATGAGATGGGATGATGGGATGAGACAAGATGAGACGATGAGATGAGATGATGAGATGGGACAATGAGATGAGATGACAAGATGGGACGATGAAATGATGAGACAATGAGACAAGGTGGGGTGATGAAACATGGAGATGAGAAGGGAAGACAAGATGGGAAGATGAGATGCGATGAGATGATGAGTTGGGATGAAGAGAGGAGACAATGAGGTGAAGCGAGATGATGAGCAGAGATGAGATGACGAGACAATGAGATGAGATGACAAGAGGAGACTCCAAGATGAGAGAACAACAGGAGATGATGAGACAGGGTGATGAGATGAATGATGAGACGGGATGACGAGATGGGATGATGAGACAGGATGACAAGACAAGAGAGGACAATGAGACAGAATGATGAGACAGATGAGACAATGACACGAGACATGATGAGACAATGAGATGAGATGATGAGATGTGATGATGTGATGAGATGACAAGATGAGATGACAAGATGAGATGACAACAGGAGAAGATGAGACGGAATGACAAGGAGGACAATGAGACAGCATGACGAGATTGGATGCTGAGACGGGATGATGAGATGAGATGGGAAAATGACAAAGAATGACGAGATGAGATGAAATAACAAGATGAGACAAGATGCGATGATGAGATGAGACAATGAGATGAGATGATGAGATTTGATGGAGGAATGGGACAATGAAATGATGAGAGAATGAAACAAGATGGTGAGATGAGTCATGGAGACAAGACAGGATGACGAGATGAGATGAGATGACGAGATGGGATGATGGGAGGAGAAGACGAGATGAAGTGAGGTAAAGAGATGAGATGAGATAATGAGACAAGGAGATAAGAGGATGAGAAAAGAGTATGATATGAGATGATGAAACAGAATGATGATATGGATGATGAGATGGGATGACGAGATGGGATGATGAGACAGGATGATGAGATGAGAATTAACAATGAGGCAGAATGACAAAATGAGATAAGACAATGAGATGAGAAAAGATGTATCAATCAGATGAGGTGATGATACGGGATGACGAGAAGCGATGATGTGATTGGATGATGAAATGACAAGAAAATGAGCCAAGAGGATGGAATGAGACATGGTGATTAGATGGGAAGACGAGATGGGATGACAAGAAGGGATGAGATGACAAAATGGGATGATAAGAGGAGATGACAAGATGAAGCAAGATGAGATGAAATGAGATGATGAGACGATGAGATGAGATGATGAGATGAGATGATGAGTTGGGATGATGACATGAGATGATGAGATGGGATGACAAGATGGACAATGAGACAGAATGATGAGATGGGATGATGAGTCAGGATGACAAGATGAGATTGGACAATGAGACAGAATGATGAAATAAGATGAGACAAAAAGATGAGAAAAGATGAGATGATGAGATGAGACGATGAGACGAGATGATGGGATGAAATGAAGAGATGTGACAATGAAATGATGAGAAAATGAGACAAGATGGTGGGAAGACAATGTGGGATGATGAGATGGGACGAGAGGACTAGATGGGATGATGAAAGGGGACAATGAGATGACGGGAGATGATGAGACAAGATGAGATAACGAGATACTGAGAGGAGATGTCAAGAGTAGATGGTGAGAAGAGATGATGACATGAGGGAGACAGAATGACAAGATGGACCATTAGACGGAATGATGAGATGGAATGATGAAAAGGGATGATGTGACAAGACTGGACAACAAGACAGAATGATGAGATGAGATGAAACGAGGTGATGAGACAAGATGAGATGATGTGATGAGACGTTGAGATGGGACAATGAGCTGGGATGATGAAATGGGATGATGAAATGATGAGACAATGAAACAAGCAGTAGGATGAAACATGGAAATGAGACTGGAAGACGAGATTGGATGATGAGATGAGAGGAGATGACAAGATGGGAAGATGAGAGGAGATGAAGAAATGAAATGAGACGATGAGACGAGATGAGATGAGGAGATGATGAGATGATATGACGAGATGAGACGACGACATGAGATGATTAGATGGGATGATGAGACGGGTTGATGTGATGGGATGTTGAGATGGGAAGACGAGACGAGATGGGACAGTGAGAGAGAATGATGAGAAGTGATGAGACAATGAGATGAGACAAGATGAGATGATGAGATGAGACGATGAGATGGGACAATGAGATGAGATGATGAGATGGAATGATGAAATGGTGAGACAATGAGATAAGACAGTGGAAATAGACATGGAGATGAGATGGGAAGTTGAGACAGTATGTTGAGATGAGATGAGATGACAAGATGGAATGATGAGAGGAGACGAGATGAAGAGAGATGATGAGACGACATGAGATTACAAGACAATGAGGTGAGATGATGAGATGAGATGACAACAGGAGATGATGAGAAAGGATGACGAAACAGACCATGAGATGGGTTGACGAGATGGGATGATGAGATGGGAAGACGAGAAGAGATGGGACAGTGAGACAGAATGACGAGATGTGATGAGACGATGAGACGAGACAAGATGAGATGATGAGATGAGACGATGGGAAGGGATGATGAGATGAGATGACGAGATTGGACAAAGAAATGATGAGACAATGAGAAAAGATGTTGGGATAAGACATGGAGATGAGAAGGGAAGAGGAGACAGGATGACAAGATAGGATGAAGAGTGGACACGATGAGATGAAGCAAGATGAAGAGACAAGATGAGATGTTCAGACAATGAGATGAGATGACAAGATGACACTACGAGATGAATGACGACATAAGACGATGAGACAGGATGGGATGATGAGATGGCATGCTAATACAAGATGGAACAATGAGACAGAATGACAAGATGAGATGAGATGATAAGATGAGACAAGATGAGACAATGAGATGGAACGATGAGATGATATGACCACATGGGAAAATGAAATGAAGAGACAATGAGACAAGATGGTGAGATTAGACATAGAGACGAGATGGGAAGTTGAGGCGGGATGATGAGATGAGACAAGATGACGAGATGTGATGATGAGAGGAGACGATGAGATGAAGCGAGACAATGAGAACAGTTGTGATGATGAGATTAGATGAGATGATGAGATGAGACGACGGCTGAGATGATGAAATGTGATGATGAGATGGGATAATGAGACAAACAATGAGATGGGAAGACCAGATGGGATGATGAAATAGGATCATGAGGTGAGAAAGGAAAATCGGACAGAAGGACAAGATGAGATGAGATGACAAGATGAGACAAGATGAAACTATGAGATAAGACAATGAGATGGGCATTTAGATGAGATGACGAGATGGGACAATGAAATGATGAGACAATGAGACAAGATGGTGGAATGGGACATGAATACAAGATGGGACAATGTGATGATATGGGATGACGAAATGGGATGATGAGATGAGCAGATGAGATGATGAGACGAGATGATGAGAAGAGATGACAACATGAGATGATGAGACGGGATGACGAGATGGACAATGAGATGGGATGACGAGATGATGAGACCAGATGGGACAATGAGACAGAATGAGGAGAAGAGATGTGATGATGAGGCGAGAAAAGATGAGATGATAAGATGAGATGATGAGACGAGTCAATGAGATGCGATGATGAAATGGGGCAATGAATTGATGAGGCATTGAGACAAGATGATGGAATGGGACATGAAGACAAGACAGAAAGACAAGACGGGATGACGCAATGATACGGGATGACAAGATGAGAGGATGAGATGGGATGACAAGACGAGATGGACAATGAGACAGAATGACGAAATGAGATGTGATGGTGAGATGAGACAAGATGAGACAATGAGATGAGACAATGAGACAGGATGATGAGATGAAATGGTGAGATACAATGATGAAATGATGAGACAATTAGACAAGACGTTGGGATGTGACACGGAGATGAGATGGGAAGGCAAGACAGGATGACGAGATGAGATGAGATGACAAGATGGGATATTAGAGGAGATGATGAGATGAAGTGAGACAATGAGGTGAGATTATGAGACTATGAGATGAGATGAGGAGATGCGACTGCAAGAAGTTATGATGATATGAGATGATGAGATGGGATGACGAGATGGACGATGAGACGGGAGGATGAAATGGGATGATGAGACGGGATGATTATACAAGATGTGAAAATGAGACAGAATGACAGGATTAGATGAGATGAGATGAGAAAAGATGAGCTGACGTGATGAGATGATGAGAGAGGACGATGAGATGAAATGATGAGAGAGAATGATGAAATAATGAAAAAAAGGGGCAAAATGATGGGATGAGACATGGACATGAGATGGGAAGAAGAGACGGGATGAGGAGATGAGAAGAGATGAAGAGATAGGATGATGAGCTGAGGAGATGAAATGAAATGAGACGATGAGACGAGATGAGATGACAAGATGATGAGATGAGATGAGCAGGTGAGACAACAAGATAAGACGACAATATGAGCTGATGAGATGGAATGATGAGGCATATGTTCAGATGGGAAGACGAGATGAGATGACGAGATGAGAGAAGAGGACAAGATAGGATGATGAGAGGAAACGATGAGATGAAGTGTGACAATGAGATGAGGTGAGATGATGAGATGTGGAAATGAGATCATGAGATGAGATGATGAGGTGAGACCACGACAAGGGATGATGAGTTGGGATGATGAGACAGATGATGAGAAAGGATGACAACATGGAATAATGAGACAGGATGAAAATACAAGTTGGGACAATGAGACAGAATGATGACATGAGATGAGACGACGAAACAAGACAAGATGAGACGATGAGATGACATGATGAGACGGGATGATAAGATGAGATGATGAGATGGGATGAGGAAATGAAAAAACAATGAGAGAATACAGTGGGGTGAGACTTGGAGATGAGATGGGAAGATGAGAAGGAATGACATGATGAGACGAGATGAAAAGATGTGATGATGAGAGATGACAAGATGAAACAATATGATGAGATGAGAAGAGATGATGAGACGAGAAGGCGAGATGAGATGATCACATGAGATGATGAGATGGGATGACGAGATGGACGATGAGACAGGATGATGAGATGGGATGATGGGACGAGAGAGGGCAATGAGATAGAATGATGAGATGAAATGAGATGATGAAACCAGACAAGATGAGCACATCAGATGAGATGATGAGAAGGGACAATGAAATGAGATTACAAGATGGGATGATGAAATGACGAGACAATGAGACAAGATGGTGGGATGAGAAATGGAGACAAGACACGGAGAAAAGTTGGGATGACGAGATGGGACGAGCAACAGGATGGGATGATGAGAGGAGATGAGATTAAGCGAGATGATGAGACGAGATGAGATGATGAGATTTTGAGATGAGATGACGAGATGAGACTACAGAATGAGATGACGACATGAGATGATGAGACGGCATGATGAGACCAATGATGGGATGGGATGACTAGATGGGATGATGAGACGGGATGACAAGATGAAGCAAAACAACGAGACAGAATGACATGATGAGATGAGACAATGAGATGAGAAAAGATGAGATGATGAGATGAGATGATGACATGAGATTATGAGATGGGATGACGAGACAGATGATTCGACGTGATCATGTTATGGGATGATGAGACGGGATGATGAGACGAGACAGGAAAATGAGACAAAGTGATGAGAGGAGATGTGACGATGAGATGAGACAAGCTGAGATGATGATATGAGACTATGGGATGGGGAAATGAGATGAGATGATGAGATGGGACGATGAAATGATGAGACACTGAGACAAGATAGTGGGATGAGACATGGAGATGAGACAGAAAGATAGGATGACAAGAAGAGATGAGATAACTAGATGGGGTGTTGAGCACAGATGAAGAGATGAAGCAAGAGAATGAGACGAGATGAGACCAGATGAGATGAGACGATGAGATGGGATGATGAGATGAGATGACGAGATGAGACGATGAAATGGTGAGAAAATGAGACCAGACGGTGCGATGAGACATGGAGAGGAACAGGGAACATGATACGGGAGGACGAGAAGAGATGGGACGACAAAATGGTATGATGATAGGAGAGGACGAGATGAAGTAAGACGATGACATGAGATGAGAAGATGAGACAAGGAGATGAGATGACGATTAGATGGGATGATGAGGCAGATGATGAGATGGGACGTCGAGATGGGATGATGAGAAGGGATGACGAGATGAGATGGGACAATGAGACAGAATGACAAGATGAGAAGAGACTACAGATGAGAAAAGATGAGATGATGAGATGAGACAATGAGATGGGATGATGAGATGAGATGACGAGATGGGACAATGAAATGACAAGGTAATGAGACAAGATGGTGAGATGAGACGGGTTGACGAGATGTGACAAGACAACGAGATGGGATGATGAGAGGAGACGATGAGATGAAGCGAGATGGTGAGATGGGATGACATGACAAGACGATGAGATGACAAGATGAGCCTACGAGATGAGACAATGACATGAGATGATGAGATGGTATGACGAGATGGGATGATAAGACAGGAAAACAAGATGAGATGGGACAACGAGACAGAATGACTAGATGAGATGGGATGACGAGATGAGACAAGACGAGATGATGAGATGAGACGATGAGACAGGATGATGAGATGAGATCATGAAATGGGACAATGAAATAACAAGACAATGAGACATGATGGTGTGGTGAGACATAGAGAAGAGACAGGAAGATGAGACGGAATGATGAAATGATATGAGATGATGAGATGGGATGATGAGTGGAGATGATGAAACGAAGCAAGACAATGAGATGAGATGAGTTGAAGAGATGATGAGATGAGATGAGGACATGAGTCTACGAGATGAGACAACCACATTAAGTGATGAGATGGGATGATGAGTCATACAGTGTATTGGAATGACGAGATGGGAAGATGAAACGGGATGACGAGATGAGATGGAAAAATGAGACAGAACAACAAGATGAGAGGAGGCGAGACAAGACAAGTTGAGATGATGAGATGAGATGATGAGATGGGACAATGAGATGAGATGACAAGATGCGACAATGAAATGTTGAGACAATTAGACAAGATGGTATGATGTGACATGGAGATGAAACAGGAATAAGATAGGACGATGAGAGGAGACGTGACAAAGAAATGAGATGATGAGAGGAGACAAAGATGTGAAGTGAGACGATGGGATGAGTTGAGATGATGACATGAGATGTTGAGACAAGATGACAAGATGAGATGATGAGACAGGATGATGAGATGGACAATGAGACAGGATGATGAGATATAAGGATGAGATTGGATGACAAGACTAGACAGGACAATGAGAAAGAATGACGAGATGAGAAGAGACGACAAGTGGAGGCAAGATGAGAGGATGAGATGAGACAATTAGAAGTGAAAATGAGATGAGATGACAAGATGGGACGATGAAATGATGAGAAAATGAGACAAGACTGTGTGATGAGACATGGAGAAGAGACTGGAAGATGAGATGGGATGATGAGATGAGAAGAGACAATCAGATGGGATGATGAGAGGAGATGTGAGAGTAGACGATGAGATGAAATGACGAGATGATGAGAGAAGATGGTGGGATGAGACGAGATGGGAAGACGAGACAGGACAATGAGATGTGATGAGACTATAAGATGAGATGAGATGACGAGATGGGATGAGATGAATAGGTGATGAAATGAGATGAAGAGACGAGACAATGAGATGAGATGATGATATGAGATGATGGGATGGGATGATGACATGGATGATGAGACGGGATGACAAGACAGGATGATGAGATGTGATGATGAGATGAGACAGGAAAACGAGACAGAATGAGAAGAGGAGATGGGACAATGAGACAAGATGAGAAGAGATGATGAGATGAGACAATGAGACGAGATGATGAGATTAGACAATGACCCGAGATATTGAAATGGGATGATGAGATGGATGACAAGACAGGATGATGAGATGGGATGATAAAACGGGATGAGGAGATGAGAAGGGACAACAAGACAGAATGACGAGATGAGTTGAGATGATGAGTAGAGACAAGATGTGACTATGAGATGAGACGATGAGACAGGATGATGAGATGAGATGACGAGATGGGACAATGATATGATGAGACAATGAGACCACATTGTGAGATGAGACATGGAGATAAGACAGGAAGATGAGATGGGATGATGAGATGAGACGGGACAATGAAATGGGATGATGAGAGGAGGTGATGAGATGAAGCGAGATGATGAGATGAGATGAGATGATGAGACTATGTGATGGGATGAGGAGACGAGATGACAAGATGAGATGATGACATGAGATGATGGGACAGGATGATGAGATGGATGATGAGATGGGATGATGAGATGTAATGATGAGGAGGGGTGACAAAACGAGATGGGACTACAAGACAAAATGACGAGATGAGATCAGACAATGAGAGGGGACAAGATGAGATGATGAGATGACATGATGAGATGGGATCAGAGATGAGATGATGAGAGGGGTGATGAAATGTCAAGGCAGTGAGATGAGATGGAAGGATGAGACTTGGAGATGAGATGGGAGGATGAGATGCGATGACAAGATGTTTCAAGATGATAAGATGGGATGATGAGAGGAGACAACGAGATGAAGAGAGATGATGAGGCAAGATTATATGAGGAGATGATGAGATGAGATAGCAAGACAAGAATACGAGATGAGACATCAACATGAGATGATGAGACGGGATGATGAAATGAATGATGAGGTGGGATGACGAGATGGGATGATGAGACAGAATGATGAGATGAGATGGTACAATGAAACAGAATGATGAGATGAGATGAGACAATGAGATGAGAAAAGATGAGATGATGAGATGAGAGAATGGGACAAGACAATGAGATGAGATGATGAGATGAGTTGATGAAATGACGAGACAATGAGATGAGATGTTGGGATGAGACACAGAGACAAGAAGGGAAGACAAGATGGGACAAAGAGAGGAGAAGAGATGACGAGATGGGAGGATGAGGGGAGGCGATAAGAGGAAGCGAGATGATGTGACGAGATGAGATGATGAGACGAATGGCAGAGATGGCGAGATGAGACTCCAACATGAGATGAAGACATGAGATGATGAGATGGGATGATGAGGTGGATGATGAGATGAGACGAGAAGATGTGATGTGTTGATGAGAGGCGATGACATGATGAAGAGAGACAATGAGATGAGATGAGATGAGATGATGAGATGAGATGAATGATGAAACGAGGCTACAAGATGAGACGATGACATGAGCTGATGACATGGGATGACAAGACGGATGATGAGATGGGGTGACAAGATGGGATGATGAGACAGGATGATGAGACGGGACAATGAGACAGAAAGATGAAATGAGACAATGAGTCAAGACAAGATGAGATGATGAGTTGAGACAATGAGATAGGACAATGAGATGAGATAAAGAAATAGGATGGTGAAACAATGAACAATGAGACAAGAGGGTGGAATGAGACATGAAGATGACACAGGAAGACGAGAAGGGATGACTAGAGATGAGACAATGAGATGGTATGATGAGAGGAGATGACTAGATGAAGTGAGACAAAGAAATGAGATGAGATGATGAGATGATTAGATGAGATAATGAGATGAGACTATAAGATGAGAGGACGACATGAGATGATGAGACAGGGAGAAGAGATGGAAGATGAGATGGGATGATGAGATGGGATGAATGGACGGAATGATGAGACGAGATGGGACAACAAGACAGAATGATGAGATGAGATGAGAAGATGAGACGGGATGACGAGATGAGATGATGAAATGGGACGATGAAATGATGAGACAATGAGACAAGATTGTGGGATGAGACATGGAGATGACACGGGAAGATGAGATGGGATGATGTCATGTTATGATTATTTGAGACAAGACAACGAGTTGGAAGGATGACAGGAGAGGAAGAGATGAAGTGAGACTATGAGACAACATGAAATGACGAGATGATATGGTGAGATGACAAGATCAGACAAGATGAGATGAGATGATGAGAGGGGTCAATGAGATGAGATGACAAGAAGGGACAAAGAAATGATGAGACAATGAGACAAGACAGTGGGATGAGACATGGAGGCATGACGGGAACATGGGATGGGAAGATAAGTTGGGACAATGAGGTGAGATGAGACAATGAGAATGGATGATGAGAGGAGATGACCAGATAAAGCGAGATGATGAGGCGAGATAATGAGATGAGATGACAAGACAAGAATACGAGATGAGAGGATGACATGAGATGATGAAATGGGAAGACAAGAGCGGTGAAGATAAGGGCTGAAGGGATGGGATGATGAGAAGGGATGATGAGATGAGATGGGACAAGAAAGAATGATGAGATGATGAGACAATCAGATGAGATGATGAGACGAGATTGCAATTGGAGACGACATGTGATGATGAAAGGGGATGATGAGAGGGACAATGAGACTGGATGATGAGACAGTATGATGAGATGAAATGGTAAAATGAGACAGAATGAGGAGAGGAGATGAGATGATGAGATGAGACAGGATGTGATGATGAGATGAGATGAAGATACTGTATGATGAGATGATATTAGAAAATGGGAAGATGAAATGACTAGAAAATGAGAGAAGATATTGGGATGAGATATGTAGATGAGAAGAGAAGACGAGACGGGATGATGAGATGAGATGAGAAGAAGAGATGGGATGATGAGAGGAGATGACGGGAAGAAGTGACACATTGATATGAGATCAGACGATGACAGAATGAGATGAGATGATGAGACGAGACAATGAGATGAGATGATGACATGAGATGATGAGACGGGGTGACGAGGCAGGCGATGAGACAGGATGTTGAGATGGGATGATGAGACGGAATGATGAGATGAGATGGGATAATGAGACAGAATGAAGAGATGAGATGAGATGATGAGAAGAGATAAGAGGAGACGATGAGATGAGATGATGAGATGGGAAGATGAGAAGAGATGATAAGTTGGGATGATGAAATGATGAGAAAATGAGACAAGATGGTGGGATGAGACATGGAGATGAGATGGGAAGATGAGCGGGTACAATGAGATGAGAAGAGATGAAGAAATGGGATGATGAGACGAGATGACAAGATGAAACGAGATGATGAGGTGAGATGAGATGATGAGGCGATGAGATGAGATAATGGGAAGAGACTATGAGATGAGACGATGACATGAGATGAAGAGATGGGATGACAAGATGGATGATGAGATGGGATGATGAGATGAGACTGGACAATGAGACAGAATGACAAGATGAGATGAGATGATGAGATGGACAAGATGAGATGATGAGATGAGATGATGAGATGAGATGATGAGATGGTACAATGAAATGATGAGACAATGAGACAAGATGGTGGGATGAGACATGGAGATAAGACAGGAAGATGAGTTGGGACAAAGAAATGAGATGAAGTGATGAGATGGGATGATGAGAGGGAACAAGTTGAAGTAAAATGATGAGACGAGATGAGATGACGAGACAATGAGATGTAATGATGAGACAAGACTATGACATGAGATGTTGACAAGAGATGATGAGATAGGAAGATGAGATGTGATGATGATATGAGACAAGACAACAAGATAAGATGAGATGACGAGATGGGATGATGAAGGGAGATGACGAGATGAAGTGAGACTAAGAGATGAGATGAGATGATGAGATGATGATGAGATGAGATGATGAGAGCTGACAGTGAGAAGAGATTACAACATGAGATGATGAGATGGGATGATGAGATTCAATGATAAGACTGGATGTCGAGATGAGAAGGGATAACGAGAGAAAATGACAATATGAGATGAGATGATGAGACGAGATAAGATGAGAAGATGAGGTGAGATCATGAGATATGATGATTTGATGAGATTATGGGATGGGATGATGAAATGATGACACAATGAGACATGACAGTGGCATGAACATGGATATTAGATGGGAAGATGAGATGGGACAGCATGAGACAACACGAGAAGATGGGATGATGAGAGGAGATGAAAAGATGTAACGAGATGATGAGATGAGTTGAGATGACGAGAAAATGAGAATAGATGACGAGATGAGATGAAGAGATGAAACGATGACATGTGTTGTTGAGACAGGATGACGTGATGGGAAAATGAAATGGGAAGATGATTGAATGATGAGAGGAGATGACAAGTTGAAGCGAGATGATGAGATGAGATGAGATGAAGAGACTTTTAGGTGAGATGATGAGATGAGATGATGAGATGAACAACATCAGATGATGAGTTGGGATGACGAGATGGATGATGAGACAGGATGACAAAATTGGATGATACAGGATGATGAGATGAGACGGGACAATGAGACAGAATGATGAGATTTGATGAGATGATGAGACGAGACAAGATGAGATGATGAGATAAGCCAATGAGATGGAACAATGAGATGAGATGATGAGATGGGATGATGAAATGGTGAGACAATGAGACAAGACAGTGGGATGAGACATGGAGATGACAGGAGAAGATGAGATGGGATGACAAGATGAGATGGGTGGACAAGATGGGATGATGAGAGGAGATGTCGAGATGAAGCGTGATGATGAGACGAGATGAGATGATGAGAGGTTGAGATGACGAGATGAGTCTACGGGATGAGATAACAATATGAAGTGATGAGACAGGATAACGAGCCAGACAATGAGACTGGATGATGAGATGGGATGATGATATGGGATGGCGAGACAAGATGGGAGTATGAGACAGAATGATGAGATGTGATGAGACGATGAGATGAGACAAGATGAGATGATGAGATGAAATGATGAAACGGCATGATAAGATGAGATGACAAGATGGGACATTGAAATGATGAGATAATGAGACAAGACGGTGGGATGAGGCATTGAGACGAGATGGAAAGTCAATGCAGGATGATGAGATGAGACTAGACGATGAGATGGGATGATGAGAGGTCATGATGAAATGAAGTGAGAAGATGAGACATGATGAGATGATGAGTGAGATGATGAAACAAGACTACAAGAGGAGACAACGACATGAGCTGATGAAACGGGAAGACCAGATGGGATGATGAGGTGGGATGATGAGAGGGGATGACAAGATGAAGGGAGATGATGCGAGATGAGATGATGAGGCGATGAGATGAGATGACGAGAAAAGTTGAAGAGATGAGACAAGATGAGATGATGAGATGAGACGATGAGACAGGACGATGAAATAAGATGTTGAAATGGGAAAGCAAGATGGGATGATGACATGAGTTGATATGATGGGATGATGAGATGGACAATGAAATGGGATGACAAGATGGGATGATGAGACAGGATGACAAGACGAGATGGTGCAATGAAATAGAATGATGGTATCAGAGGAGATGACAAGATGAGACAATGAGATGAGATGATGAGACAGGATGATGAGATGAGATGACGAGATGGGACGATGGAATGACAAGACAATAAGACAGGATGGTGGGATGAGACATGGGGACAAGATGGGAAGATGAGATAAGATGATGAGATGAGACGGGATGACCAGATGGGATGAAGAGAGGAGACAAAGAGATGAAGCGTGATGATGAGAAGAGGTGAGATGACGAGATGATGAGAAGAGATGAGATGACGTGACGATGTGATGAGATGATGAGACAAGACTAAGAGATGAGTCGATGACAACGGATTATGAGATGGGATAACGAGACAAGATGGACAATGAGACAGAATGACTAGAAGAGATGAGATGACGAGATGAGACAAGATGAGATGATGAGATGAGATGATGAGATGATGAGATGAGATGAAGAGATGGGATAATGAAATGATGAGACAATGAGACTAGATGGTGTGATGATGAATGGAGATTAGACAGGAAGACGAGACAGGATGATGAGATGAGGCGAAGCGACAAGAAGAGATGATGAGAGGAGATTATGAGAGCGCAGGATGAAATGATGAGACAAAGGGACAAGATGGTGGGATTGGACATGGAGACAAGATGGGAAGACAAAATGTGATGACAAGATTAGATGAGAACACAAGATGTGATGATGAGAGGAGATGACGAGATGAAGTGAGACGATGAGACGAGATGAGGTGATGAGATGATGAGATGAGATGATGAGACCAGACTACGAGATGAGACATTGACATGAGATGATGAGTTGGGATGATGAGATGGATGATGAGACAGGATGACGAGATGGGATGATGAGAGAGGAGGACAAGATGAGATGGGAAAACAAGACAGAATGACGAGATGAGATGAAATGAGACAATGAGATGAGATGATGTGTGAGATGACGAGTTAGAAGGATGAAATGATGAGACAATGAGATGAGATGGTGGGAAGAGACATTGAGACAAGATGGGAAGACGAGACGGGATGATGTGATGATACGGGATGATGAGATGGGATGATGAGAGGAGAAAACGAGATTAAGTGAGACGAGGAGACAAGAGGAGATTACGAGATGAGACGACGGCATCAGACGATGACATGAGATGATGAGATGGGATGACGAGATGGACAATGAGACAGGATGATGAGATGTGATGATGAGATGGGATGAGATGAGATGGGAAAACGAGACAGAATGACGAGATGAGTTCAGATGATGAGTAGAGACAAGCTGTGACCATGAGATGAGATGATGAGATGGAACAATGAAATGAGATGAGAGGGGATGCTGAAATGATGAGACAATGAGAAAAGACCATGGAATGACACATGGAGACGAGACTGGAAGATGAGATGGAATGATGAGATGAGAAATTACCATGAGATAGGATGATGAATGGAGATGAAGAGATGAAGCGAGATGATAAGACAAGATGAAATGACAAGACAATGAGATAAGATGAGGAGATGAGATGACAAGATGAGATGATGACAGGTGATGATGAGATGGGATGAAGAGATGGACGATGAGATGGGATGACAAGATGGGATGTTGAGAGGGATGACGAGATGAGATGGGAAAATGAGACAGAATGACGAGATGAGATGAGATGATGAAACAAGAGAAGATGAAATGATGAGATGTTACAATGAGACGGGATGATGAGATGAGAAGGGACAATGAAAAGAATGATGAGTTGAGATGAGACATCAAGACGAAACAAGGTGAGACAATGAGATGAGATGATGAGAAAGGATGATGAGATAAGATGAGATGGGATGATGAAATGATGAGACAAAGACAAGATGGTGGGATGAGACATGGAGATGAGTCAGGGAGACAAGACAGGATGATGAGATGGGATGAGAAACAGGATGGGATGATGAGAGGAGATGAGGAAATGAAGTGAGATGATGAGACAAGATGAGATGATGAGACTATGAGATGAAATGATGAGGTGAGACTACAGAATGAGATGACAACATGAGATGATGAGATGGTATGAAGATATGGACGATGAGACGGGATGACTAGATGGGATGATGAGATGGGATGACGAGATGAATCAGAACAACAGGACAGAATGATGTGATGAGATGAGATGACGAGATGAGACAAGATGAGATAATGAGATGGGACGATGAGTTGAGATGAGGAGACGGGATGATGAAAGGATGAGACAAAAAACAAGATTGTGGGATGAGACATGGAGACGAGATGGGATGATGAGACAGAGGATGAGAAGGGATGATGAGAAGGGTAGACGAGATGATGCAGGAAAATGAGATGAGACAAGATGAGATGATGAGATGAGACAATGAAACAGGATGATGAGATGAGAAGACAAGAGGGGTGATGAAATGATGAGGCAATGAGATGCCATGGTTGGATGAGACATGGAGAAGAGAGGGGTAGGTGAGACGGGATGACAAGATGAGACAAGACGAAGAGATGGATGATGAGAGGAGATGACGAGATGAAGCAGGGTGATGAGATGAGATGAGATGATGAGATGAGATGATGACATGAGATAATGAGACATGATGATGAGATGGATGCTGAGATGGTATGACCAGATGGTATGATGAGATGGAATAATGAGATGAGAAGGGACAATAAGACAGAATGAAGTAATGAGATGAGACGATGAGATGAGAAAAGATGAGATGATGAGATGAGATGATGAGACGGGATGATGAGATGAGAAGATGAGATGGGATGATGAAATGATGAGACAATGAAACAAGATGTTCGGATGAAACATAGAGACAAGATGGGAAGACGAGTTGGGATGACGAGATGAGAAGAGATGAGATGGGATCATGAGAAGAGATGATGAGATGAAATGTAATGATGAAACGAGATGAGATGATGAGACAATGAGATGAGATGACGAGACCAGACTATGAGATGAGACGATGACAAGAGATGATGAGACAGGATAACAAGACAGATGATGAGATGGGATGACGAGATGGGATGATGAGAAGGGATGACAAAATGAGATGATGAGATGGTATGATGAGACGGATGATGAGACTTGATGACGAGATGGGATGATGAGACGGGATGGCAAGATGGACAATGAGATGGGATAACAAGATGGGATGATGAGATGGGATGACAAGAGGAGATGGGAAAACAAGAGAGAACGACGAGATGAAATGAGATGACAAGATGAGACAAGATGATATGATGGGATGAGACAAGACAAAGAGATGCGATGAGATGGGACAAAGAAATGACAAGACAATGAGACAAGACGTTGGGATGAGACATGGAGATGAGATGGGAAGATGAAATGGGTTGACGAGATGAAGTGAAACGATGAGACTAGATGAGATGATGAGACGAGGAGATGAGATTATGAGATGAGACAATGACAGGAGATGAAAGGACGGGAAGACGAGAAGGATGATGAGAATGAATGGGGAGATGGGATGATATGTTGGGATGATGCAACGAGATGGGACAATGGGATGGATAAGATGAAACAATGAGATTAGACAATGAGATGGGATGATGATATGAGATGATGAAACCGGAAGAGGAGACGGGATGATGAGAAGAGATGAGAAGACAAGATGGGACGATGAGAGGATATGAAGAGATGAAGCAATACGATGAGACAAGATGAGATGACTAGTTAATGAGATGAGATGATGAAATGAGACAACAAGATGAAATGATGACGTGAGGTGATGAGATGGGATGATGAAACGGATGATGAGATGGGATGATGAGATGGGATGATGAGATGGGATGACAAGATGAGACAAGACAATGAGACAGAATGACAAGATGAGATGAGACAATGAGATGGGACAAGATGAGATGATGAGATGAGATGAAGAGACAGGATGATGAGATGAGATGACAAGCTTGGATGATGATGAAATGAGGAAACAATGAGGAAAGACGGTGGGATTAGATGTAGAAACGAGATGAGAAGATGAGACTGGATGATGAGATGAGACGAGATGATGAGATGGAATGAAGAGAGGAGGTGGCAAGGTGAAGCGAGATGATGAGAAGAGATGAGAAGACGAGAAGTTGAGATGAGGTGACTAGACGAGATGATGAGATGAAACGACAACATGGTGTATGAGACGGGATGACGAGATGGATGATGAGACAGGATGATGAGTTGGGATGATGAGAGAAGAGAATGAGATGAGATGGGATGAGACAGAATGATGAGATGAGATGAGATGAAGGGATGAAACAAGAGAAGAGGATGAGATGAGACAATGAGAAGGGACAGTGAGATGAGATGACGAGATGGGACAATGAAATGATGAGACAATGAGACAAGATGGTGGGATGAGACATGGAGACGAGATAACAGGATGAGTTTGGACGATGAGAGGAGATGAAACAACGAGATGTGATGATGAGAGAAGACGATGATATAAAGAGAGACAATGAGATGAGATGAGATGATGAGATGATGAGATGAGCTGATGAGTCAATACTAAAAGATCAAATGATGACATGAGATGATGAGATGGGATGATGAGACAGACGATGAGATGGGACAACAAGATGTAATGATGGGACAGGGTGACAAGATGAGATGGGACTATAAGACAGAATGACGAGATGAGAGCAAACAATGAGAGGAGACAAGATGAGAAGATGAGATGAGATTATGAGATGAGACGATGACATGAGATGATGAGATGGGATGATGAGACAAGAGGAGACAACAGGATGATGATATAAGATGTGACAACAAGATGAGGTAAGATGAGATGATGAGCTGAGATGATGAGATGAGACTATGACATGAAACAAAGACATGAGATGATGAGATGGAATGACGAGATAGACGATGAGACGGGATAATGAGATGACATGGGACAATGAGAAAGAATGACGAGATGACATGAAATGAGGAGACAAGACAGGATGAGATGCTGAGATGAGACGATGAGATGGGATGATAAGATGAGATGATGAGATCGGAAGATGAAATGAGGAGAAAATGAGACAAGAGTGGAGGATGAGAGATGGAGACGAGACAGGAAGATGAGATGGGATGAAGAGATGAGAGGATGAGATGAAAGAAGACAACCTGATGAGATGAGATGACGAGATGATGAGAAGAAATGATAAGATGAGACTACGAGATGAGACGATGACAAGAGATGAAGAGACGAGATGATGAGACAATGATGAGATGGGATGATGAGATGACTTGGGACAATGAGACAGAATGATGAGATGAGATGAGATGATGAGATGAGAGAGGATGAGACGAGGAGATGAGAGGATGAGGTGGGACAGTAGGATGAGATGACAAGATCAGATGATGAAATAATGAGACAAGAGTGTTGGATGAGACATGGAGACGAGACGGGAAGACAAGATGGGATGACGAGATGAGATGAAACAATGAGAATTGATGATGAGTGGAGACAATGAGATGAAGTGAGACAATGAGATGAGAGGAGATGATGAGAAGATGAGATGAGATGACAAGACAAGATGATGAGGTGAGACGATGAAATGTGATGATGAGACGGGATGACAAGATGGATGATTATACAGGATGATGAGATGGGTTGTTGAGATAGGATGATGAGAAGAGATGGAACGATGATACAATATGATGAGATGCGATGATATTACGAGAGGAGACAACATGAGACGATGGGATGAGATGATTGGACGAGAAGAGATGATGAGATGGGATGATGAAATGACGTGACAATGGGCAAGACAGTGGGATGAGACATGGAGACGAGACAGGAAGATGAGATGGGAGGAGACAATGAGATGGGAAGATGAGAGGAGATGACAAGATGAAGTGAGAAGATAAGATGAGATGAGCTGATGAGATGATGAGATGAGATGACGAGACGAGACTATGAGATGAGACGATGACCTGAGATGATGAGACGGGATGACAAGACGGTCAAAGAGACGGAATGATGAGATGGGATCATGAGATGGGATTACGAGATGACACGGAAAATTGAGACAGTATGACAAGATGAGATGAGATGATGTGATGAAACAAGAAGAGGTGATGAGATGAGATGATGAGAGGGGAGGATGAGATGAGACAATGATATGGGATGATGAAATGATGAGACAATGAGACATGATTCTGGGATGAGACATGAGATGAGACGGGAAGACGAAATGGGACGACAAGGTGAGACGAGATGATAAGAAGGGATGATGAGAGGAGATGATGAGATGAAGCAAGATGATGAGATGAGCTGACAAGATGATGAGATGAAATGACAAAACGAGACAACGAGTTGAGATGACGACAAGAGATGATGAGATGGGATGATGTGACAGGTGATGAGACGGAAAGACGAGATGGGATGATGAGATGGTTGATGAGATGAGACAGGACAATGAGACAGAATAACGAGATTAGATGTGACAATGAGATGAGAGAAGATGAGACGATGAGATGAGAGGATGAGATGGGATGATGAGATGAGATGATGAGTTGGGATGAGGAAATGACAAGATAATGAGGCAAGATGGTGGGATGACCCATGGAGACGAAATGGGAAATGAGCAGGGATGATGAGATGAGACGAGATGAGGAGTTGGGATGATGAGAAGAGACGACGAGATGAAGCAAGGTGATGGGATGAGATGAGAAGATGAAACGATGCGATGAGTGTCCGAGATGAGATAATGAGATGAGACAATGACATGAGATGTTGAGACAGGATGATGAGATGGACGATTAGAAGGGAAGATGAGATGGGATGAGATGACAAGATTGGAGGTTGAGAGGAGGACGAGATGAAGTGAGACAATGAGATGAGATGAGATGACGAGTCGATGAGGTGAGATGATGAGACGAATCTACAAGATGAGACGATGTCTTGAGATGATGAGACAGGATGATGAGATGGATGATGAGATGTGATGACTAGATGGGTGATGAGATGGGATGACATGATGAGATGGGACAATGAGACAGGATGACGAAGTGAGATGAGATGACCAGAGGAGACAAGATGAGATGATGAGATAAGATGATGAGACATGACGATTAAATGAGATGAAGAGATGGGATGATGAAATGATGAGACAATGAGCCAAGACAGTGGGATCACACATGGAGACAAGACGGGAAGACAGGACAGGATGACAAAATGAGACAGGACAACGAGGCAGAATGATGAGCTGAGATGAGATGATGAGACAAGACTATGAGATGATGAGATGAGGCAACAACATGAGATGATGAAAGAGGATCAGAAGATGGACGATGAGACAGGATGACGAGATGAGATGAATGATGAGAGGAGACAATGACATGAAACGAGATAATTAGATGACATGAGATGACAAGATGATGAGATGAGATTACGAGATGAGATGACGAGATGAAATGACAACATGAGATGATGAGATGGGGTGATGAGACAGACGATGAGAAGGGATGATGAGATGAGATGGGACAATGAGACAGAACAACAAGATGAGATGAGACAAAACAAGACGAGAAAATGAAATGAGACAGTGAGACGGGACGATTAGATGAGATGACAAGATGAGATGCTGAAATGATGAAGCAATGAGAAAAGACAGAGGAATGAGACATGGAGATGAGACAGGAAGACGAGATGGGATGACGAGATGAGGCAAGACTATGAGATGAGATGAGATGACGAGATGGGATGAGATGAAGAGGTGATGAATGTGATGAAGAGATGAGACTACGAGATGAGATGATGATATGAGGTAATGGGATGGGATGATGACATGGATGATGAGACAGGATGACAAGACTGGATGATGACTTGGGATGATGAGATGAGATGGGAAAATGAGACAGAATGACAAGATGAGATGGGAAAATGAGACAGAATGACAAGATGAGATGGGAAAATAAGACAGAATGACAAGATGAGATGGAACGATGAGACGAGACAAATGAGATGATGAGATGAGACAAAGAGACGGGACAATGAAATGAGATGACGAGATGGGATGATGAAATGATGAGACAGTGAGACAAGACGGTGGGATGAGACATGGAGATGAGACAGAAAGACGAATGGGGCAATGAGATGATATGAGATGATGAGATGGTATGATGAGAGGAGACAATGAGCTGAAGTGAGACAATGAGACGAGATGACATGATGAGATGAGATGACGAGATTAGACTACAAGATTAGATGTTGACATGAGATGATGAGATGGGATGATGAGATGGATGATGAGATGGGATGACAAGACAAGACCGGACAACAAGACAGGATGACAAGATGAGATTAGATGATGAGAAGAGACAAATGAGACAATGAGATGAGATGACATGATGGGATGATGAAATGATGAGACAATGCGACGAGACAGTGGGATGAGACATGCAGATGAGATGGGAAGAGGAGATTGGACGACTAGATGTGATGAGATGACAAGCTAGGATGAGGAGAGGAGACAATGAGATGAAGCAAGTTGATGAGATGAGATTAAATGAAGAGACAATCAGATGAGATGATGAGATGAGAATATGAGGTGAAATGACGACATGAGATGATGAGAAGGGATGATGAAATCAGATGGGAAAAGAGACAGAATGACAAGATGAGATGAGAAAATGAGACGAGACAAGATGAGAAGATGAAAAGAGATGATGAGACAGGACAATGAGATGAGATGAAGAGATGGGATGAAGAAATGATGAAACAATGAGATAAGACGGTGGGATGAGCCATGGAGATGAGACAGAAAGATGAGAGAAGACAACGAGATGTGAAGACACAGCGATATATGATTATGAGCAGAGACGATGAGATAAAGTGAGATGATGAGATGAGATGTGATGATGAGACGATGAGATAAGATGAGATGAGACTAAAAGATGAGACGATGACATGAGATGATGAGACAAGATGATGAGACAGAACATGAGATGGGATGACAAGATGGGATGATGAGAAGGGATGACGAGATGGGATGATGAGAGTTGACTATGAGATGAAGTGAGACAATGAGATGGGATGATGAGGCGAAGAGAGATGATGAGAGGAGATGATGAGATAAGATGATGACATGAGATGATGATATGGGATGAGGAGATGGATGATGAGGCAGGATTACAAGATGGAATGATGAGATGGGACAGTGAAATGGGACGATGAGATGAGATGATGAGATGGGATGATGAAATGATGAGGTAATGAGATCAGACGGTGAGATGAGACATGGAGATGAGAGGGGAAGGCAAGATGGGATGATGAGAACAGACGAGAAGACGAATTGGGATGATGACAGATGATGATGAGATGAAATGAGATGATGAGACAAGATGAGATGAGATGATGAGATGAGATGATGGGACGAGATTATGTGATGAGATGATGACATGTGATGATGAGAGGGGATGATGAGGCTGACGATGAGACAGGACGACAAGATGGAATGATGAGATGGGATGGTGGGATGAGATGGGAAAACAAAACAGAATGACGAGATGGGATGAGATGAAGGAAGAGACAAGATGAGATGATGAGATAAGACAATGAGATGGAATGATGAGATCAGATGATGGTATGGGACAATGAAATGATGAGACAATGAGACAAGATGGTGGGATGAGACATGGAGATGAGACAGGAAGATGAGAAGGGACGACAAGATGGGAGGAGACGAAGACATGGAATGATGAGAGGAGATTACGAGATGAAGTGAGACAATGAGACGAGATGAGATGATGAGACAATGAGATGAGATGACAGGATGAGTTGACAAGATGAGAGGACGACATGAGATGATGAGATGGGAGGACGAGATGGGATGATGAGAAGGGATGACAGAGAGATGGCATGATGAGTCAGGATGATGATACAAAACGGGACAATGAGACGGAATGATGAGAAGAGATCAGGTGACAGAGATGAGACAAGAGAGACAATGAAATGAGATGAAGAGATGGGACAATGAGATGAGATGATGAGATGGGACAATAAAATGGTGAGAAAATGAGACAAAACAGAAGGATGAGACAGGGAGATGAGATGGAATGATGACACTATGATATGAGATGACGACATGAGATGAGGAGATGGAATGACGAGATGGACGATGGGACAGGATGAAGAGATGAAATGATGAGATAGGATGATGAGATGAGGTGGGAAAATGAGACAGAAGGACGAGATAAGAAGGGATGATGAGACAAGACAAGATGAGATGATGAAATAAGATGATGAGATGGGACAATGTGATGAGATGATGAGATGGGACAATGAAATGACGAGACAATGAGACAAGATGGTGGGATGAGACATGGACAGGAGATTGGATGACCAGTTGGGAAGATGTGATGAGATGACAAAATGGGAAGATGATAGGAGATGATGAGATGAAGCAAGAAGATGATGTGATGAAATGATGAGAGGATGAGATGATATGAGATGACGAGATGAGAGGACGAGATGAGAAGACGAGATGCAGTGAGATGATGAGATGAGATCAAATGACAAGACGATGAGATGAGATGACGAGACGAGATTATGAGATGAGATGATCAAATGAGTTGATGAGATGGGATGACCAGATGGATGATGAGACAGGAGGAGGAGATGAGGTGATGAGATAGGATGATGAGATGAGATGGTACAACAAGACAGAATGACGAGATGAGATGAGACATTGTGATGAGACAAGATGAGACAATGAGATGAGATGATGAGTTGGGACGATGAGATGAGATGACAAGATGGGATGATGAAATGAAGAGACATTGAGACTAGAGGGTGAAATGAGACATGGAGATGAGATGGGAAGTCGAGGCAGGACAAAGTGTTGAGATGAGATGATAAGATGCAATGATCAGAGGAGACGACAAGATGAAGCAAGATGATTAGACAAGATGAGATGCAGAGATGATGACATGAGATGACGAGATGAGACTACATGATGAGATGATGACATGAGATAATGAGACAGAATGATGAGACAGATGATGAGATGGGATGACGAGATGGGATGATGAGACGGGATGATGGGACAATAAGATAGAATGACGAGATGAGACAAGATGAGATGAGGAGGTGAGATGATGAGATGGGACAGTGTGATGAGATAAAGAGATGGGATGACAAAATGATGAGACAGTGAAACAAGATGGTGGGATGAGACATGGAGACGGGACAGTAGAATGAGACGGGATGACAAGATGAGATGAGAATGAGATGGGATGATGAGAGTACATGACGAGATGAAGTGAGACAATGAGATAAGATGAGATGACTAGATGATTAGATGAGATGACGAGATGAGATGATGAGGTGAGATGATGAAATGAGATGATGAGGAGGGATGACGAGATGGAAGATGAGACGGGATGATGAGAAGGGATGATAAGACAGGATGATGAGATGAGACTAGGATATGAGATGACGACATGTGATGATGATATGAGATGATATGATGGGATGACGAGATGGATTATGAGACAGGTTGACGACATGGGATGATGAGATGGGATGATGAGATGGGACAACAAGACACAATGACAAGATGAGATGAGAGGAGGAGATGAGATAATATGCAATGATGAGATGAGAAGATGGGATGGGATGATGAGATGAGATGTTGTGATGGGATGATGAAATGATGAGACAATGAGACAGGGCGGTGGGATGAGACATTAAGATGAGACAGGAAGGTGAGACAGGACTATGAGATGAGACAAGATGACAAGATGGGATGATGAGGAGAGATGACAAAATGAGAGCAGATGAAATGATGATATGAGATGATGAGACGGGATGATGAGATGAGATGATGAGACGAGTCTAGGAGATGAGACAATGACATGAGATGATGAGTTGAGAAGATGATAAAGGTCAATGATATGAGATGAGATGACAAGTTGAGAAGACGAGACAAGACGATGGTATGAGATGAGATGATGAGAAGAGATGATGAGGTGTAGTGAGATGATGAGATGAGATGAGATGACGAGAAGATGAGATGAGATGATGACATGAGATGATATGTGATGATGATATGAGATGATTGGACGGGATGATGAGATGGACGATGAGACATGGTGATGAGATAGGAAGATGAGATGGGATGATGCAATGAGACGAGAATACCAGATGGGATTGTGGTAGTTAGATTCAGTTGTCAACTTGGCCAGGTGAAAACACCTAGTTCTGTTGCTGTGGACATGAGCCAATGGTAGGTGAATCTCATCTGTTGCTAATTACATCTGCAGTCGGCTAGGAGGCGTGTCTGCTGCAATGAGTGACGTTTAACTTAATTGGCTTGCACTTAAATGAGAGAACACAATGTAGCACAGTTTAGCAGCTTGGCATTCCTCATCTCAGCACTTGCAGCTCAGCCCAGGCCCTTGGAGATGGAGAAAGAAATCACCCCGGGGAAAGTTGTTGGAACCCAGAGGCCTGGAGAGAAGACCAGCAGAGACCATCCTGTGCCTTCCACATAAGAAAGAACCTCAGTGGAAAGTTAGCTGCGTTTCCTCTGAAGAACCAACAAAATAAATTCCCTTTTATTAAAAGCCAATCCGTCTCTGGTGTGTTGCATTCTGGCAGCTAGCAAACCAGAACAGGGATGATGAGAGGGGATGACAAGATGAAAAGAGATGATGAAATGACGAGACGATGAGATGATATGACGAGACGAGACTACAAGATGTGAAACGACATGAGATGATGAGACGGGAAGATGAGATGGGACAACGAGATGAGAAGAGATGACAAGATGAGATGAGACAATGAGATGGGATGATGAGAGGAGATGACGAGATGAATCAAGATGATGAGATGAGATGAGATGATGAGACAAGGGATGAGATGATGAGACAAGACTATGAGATGAGACGATGACATGAGATGATGAGATGGGATGAAGGGATGAACAATGAGATGGGATGATGAGATAGAATGATGAGACGGGATGAAGAGATGAGGTGGGACAGGAAGAAAGAATGACAAGATGAGATGTGATGATGAGACAATGCGATTAGATGATCAGATGAGATGAAGAGATGAGACAACAACATGAGATGATAAGATGGGATGATGAGATTGGAAGATGTGACAGGATGATGAGATTAGACATGACAATGAGACAGAATGATGAAATGAGATGAGATGATGAGATGAGACCAGATGAGAGGATGAGATGAGATGTTGAGATGAGACAAGATTATATGATGAGATGAGATGATGAGATGGGATTATGAGATGAAATGACAAGATGGGAAGATGAAATGATGAGACAATGAGACATGATGGTGGGATGAGACATGGAGTTCAGATGTGAGGAGGAGACAGGATGAAGAAATGAGGTGAGATGATGAGATGGGATGATGAGAGGAAAAGATGGGATAAAGAGAGACGACGAGAGGAGATCAGATGTACATACGATGAGTTGAGATGATGAGACTAGACCACAAGATGAGACTATGACAGGAAATGATAAGATGGGATGACGAGAAGGATGATAATGGAAGAGGATATGGGATGATGAGGTGGGATGACGAGATGAGACGGGACAACAGGCAAGAAAGATGAGATGAAATGAAATGATGAGATGAGATCAGATGAAATGAAGAGATGAGAAGATGAGACAGAACAATGAGATGAGATGAAGAGATGGGACACGGAAATGAAGAGATGAGACCAGACAGTAGGATGAGACATGGAGATGAGATGGGAAGATGAGCTGGAATGATGAGATGAAACGGAAGGATGAAATGGGATAATGAGAGGAGATGACGAGATGAAGTGAGATGATGAGATGAGATGAGATGACGAGATGATGTGATGAGATGACGATACGAGACTATGAGATGAGACGATGACACGAGATGATGGGACAGGATGATGAAATGGATGACAAGATGGGATGACAAGATTGGATGATGAGTTGGGATGATGAGACGGATGATGAGACAGGATGTTTGGATGCGATGATGGGATGGGATGACAAGATGGACAATGTGACAAGATGAGGAGATGGATGATGAGACGGGATGACAAGATGAGACGGGATGAGACAGAAGTAAAAAATGTGATGAGATGGTGAGATGACACGAGATGAGACAATGAGATGAGATGATGAGATGGTACGATGAGATGAGATGACAAGTTGGGACGATGAAATGATGAGAAAATGAGACAAGATGGTTGAATGAGACATGGATATGAGACAGGACAATGAGATGGGATGACGTGATGAGATGAGATGACGAGATGGTATGATGAGAGGAGATGACGAGATGAAGTGAGATGATGAGACGAGATGAGATAATGAAATGATGAGATGAGATGATGTGATGACATGGCGAGATGAGACAAAGACATGAGATGTTGGGACAGGATGATGAAATGGACAATGAGAGGGGATGATGAGATGGGATGATGAGACAGATGACGAGATTTGATGATGAGATGGGATAATGAGACGAGAAGGGAGAACAAGACAGAATGACAGGATGGGAAGAGACAATGAGATGAGACAAGATGAGACGATGTGATGGGACGATGAGACAGGACGATGAGATGAGATGAAGAGATGGGATGATGAAATGATGAGACAATGAGAAAAGGTGGTGTGATGAGACCTGAAGACAAGACCGGAATACGCGATGGGATGACGAAATGAGACAGGATCACAAGATGGGATGATGAAAGGAGATGAGGAGATGAAGCGAGACGATGAGACAAGACAAGATGATGAGATGATGAGATGAGATGATGAGACAAGACTGCAAAATGAGATGACAACATGAGATGGTGAAACGAGATGATGTGATGGAAGATGAGAGGGGATGATGAGATGGGATGATGAGACGTGATGAAGAGACGAGATGGGACAACGAGACAGAAAATGAGATGGGATGAGATGACGATATGAGAAAAGATGAGACAATGAGATAAGAAGATGAGAACAGATGATAAGATGAGCTGAAGAGATGAGATGATGAAATGATGATGTAATAAAATTAGATGGTGTGTTGAAACATGGAGACAAGACGGGAAGGCAAGACGGGATGACAAGATGAGATGGGATGATGAGATGGGATGATGAAAGGAGACAACATGATAAAGTGAGTCTATGGGAGGAGATGAAATGATGAGACGATGAGATGAGATGACAACATGAGACTATCAGATGAGTCGACAACATTAGATGATGAGACAGGATGATGAGATGCATGATGAGCCTGGATGACAAGATATGATGATGACATGGGATGACGAGAAGAGACAGGACAATGAGACAGAACAATGTGATGAGATGTGATGACAAGATGAGACAAGCTGAGATGAGATGAAGAGATGGGATGATGAGGTGAGATGATGAGATGAGATGAAGAAATGATGAGACAATGAGATAAAACGGTGGAATGAGACATGGAGAGGTGAAGGGAGGATGAGATGGGACGTTTAGATGTGATGAGATGACAAGATGGGATGATGAGAGGACACTATGAGATGAAATGAGAGGTTGAGACAAGATGAGATGACAAGATGAGACTACAACATGAGACAATGACATGTGATGATGAGGTGGGATGACAAGAAAGAAGATGAAATAGGATGACGAGATGGGATGATGAGATAGGATATCTAGATCAGATGGGAAAATGAGACAGGATGATGTGATGAGATGAGATGACGTGAAGAGAAAAGATGAGAGGTTGATAGGTGACGATGAGACAGCACAATGTGATGAGATGATGAGATGGGACAATGAAATGATGAGACAATGAGATGAGACGGTGGGATGAGACATGGAGATGAGACAGGAGGACAAGATGTGACAAGGAGATGAGATGAAAAAATGAGATTAGATGAAGAGAGGAGATGACGAGATGAAGTGGGATGAGGCAGTGAGATGAGATGACGAGATGATGAGAGGAGATGACGAGACGAGACAAGGAGATGAGACAACGACATGAGATGATGAGAGGGGATGATGAAATGGATGATGAGACGGAATGACGAGATGGGATGATGCAAGGAGACTACGAGATGACACAAAATGAGATGATGAGATGAGACAATGAGACAGGACAATGAGATGAGATGAAGAGATCGGACGATGAAATGATGAGAAAATGAGACAAGATGGTGGGATGAGACATGGAGATGAGACAGGAAGATGAGATGGGAAAAGAAGATGAGACGAGATGAGAAGATGGGATGATGTGAGAAGATGATGGGATGATGCGTGATGATGTGATGAGATAAGATGAGAAGACAATGAGATGAGATGATGAGGCGAGACTACGAGATGAGAAAATGACATGAGATGATGAGGCAGGATGAGGAGAGGGACAAAGAGATGGAAGGTCGAGATGGGATGAAGAGATGAGATGAGACATCCTGATGGGATGATTAGAGGAGGCGAATTGATGAATCAAAATGATTAGACAAGATGAGATGATGAGAT
Source organism: Tamandua tetradactyla (assembly GCF_023851605.1). Taxonomy (NCBI): domain Eukaryota; kingdom Metazoa; phylum Chordata; class Mammalia; order Pilosa; family Myrmecophagidae; genus Tamandua; species Tamandua tetradactyla. The sequence continues at coordinate 6,111,496 of NC_135354.1, forward strand.
GATGAGTTGAGGTAATGAGAAGTGACTATAGATGAGACGATGACATGAAATGATGAGATGGGATGATGAGATGAAGAGACGGGATGATGAGATGGGATGATGAGACAGGATGATGATACAAGATTGGATGATGAGACTGGATGATGAGAGGAGACAGAACAACTAGACAGAATGACGAGATGAGATGAGACAATGAGATGGGAAAAGATGAGATGATGAGATGAGATGATGAGACTGAACAATGAGATGCGATGACGAGATAGGACAATGAAATGACTAAACAATGAGACAAGACGGTGGGCTGAGACAGGGAGATGACATGGTAAGACGAGACTATGATATGAGATGACAACCTGGGATGATGAGATGGGATGATGTGATGAATGATGAAACAGACGATGAAATGGAATTATGAGACGGGATGATGAGACAAGATGTGAAAATGAGACAGAATGACAAGATGAGATAAGATGATGAGACGAGACTGCAAGATGAGGTGATGACATGAGATGATGAGACAGGATGATGAGACAGATGATGAGAGGGGATGATGACATAGAATGATGAGACAGGATGATGAAATGGGACAGGACAATGAGACAGAATGATGAGATGAAATGAGACGACGAGACGAGACAGGATGGAATGATGAGATGAGATGATGAGACAGGATGAAGAGATGAGATGATGAGATGGGATGATGAAATGACAAGACAATGAGAAAAGATGGTGGGATGAGACACAGAGACAAGACAGGATGATGAGATGGGACAATGAGATGAGACGAAACTAAAAGATGAGATGAGACAAGGAGATGGGATGATCAGACGAGATGATGAGATGAAGTAAGACGACGAGTTGAGATTAGATGATGAGACGATGAGATGAGATGATGAGATGAGACTACGAGATGTGACGACGACAGGAGATGATGAGACAGGATGATGGGATTAGATGAAGAGATGGGGCCATGTAACAATGAGACATTGAGACAAGACAGTGGGAAGAGACAAGGAGACGAGATGGGAATGCAAGATGAGATGAGGAGATGAGACAAAACGATGAGATTGGATGATGAGAGGAAATGATGCGATGAACCGAGACAATGAGGCAAGATGAGGTGACAAGATGATGAGATGAGATGACGAGGTGAGACTAGGAGATGAGAGGATGACAGGAAATGATGAGACAGGATGTTGAGATGGATGATGAGAAGGGATGAAGAGATGGGATGATGAAATGGGATGATGAGCAAGACAGGAATATGAGACAGAATGATGAGGTGAGAGGAGATGACAAGATGAGACAAGGTGAGTCAATGAGATGAGATGATGAGATGGGACAAAGTAATGAGATGACAAGATGGGACGATGAAATGATGAGACAATAAGACAAGACAGTGAGATGTGACATGGAGCCGAGATGGGAGGATAAGACGGGACAAAGACATGAGACCAGATGAAGAGATGGGATGATGAGAGGAGATTACAAGATGAAGTTAGATGATGAGATGAGACAAGATGATGAGACAGTGAGATGAGCTGATGAGACAGACGATGAGATGGGATGATGAGATGGGATGACGAGAAAGGATGATGAGATGAGATGGGACAATAAGACAGAATGAGAAGACAAGAAGAGATGATGAGATGAGACAATGAGAATGGATGATGAGATGAGATGATGAGATGGAATGATGAAATGACGAGACAGTGAGACAAGATGAAGGGATGGGACATGAAGATGAGACAGGGGACGACATGGGATGACGAGGTGAGACTAAGTCATGAGATGATGAGACAGGATGACGAGATGGAAGATGAGATGGAATGATGAAATGGGAAAATGAGACGGTATGATGTGATGAGATGAGATGGGACGATGAAATGATGAGAAAATGAGACAAGATGGTGGGATGAGACATGTTGACGAGACACGGAGACGAAACAAGACGATGAGATGACGAGATGGGATGATGAGAGGAGAAGATGAGATGAAGTGAGACGATGAGATAAGATGAGATGACAAGATCAGGGGATCAGATGAAAAGACAAGAAAACGAGATGATAGGACGACATGAGATAATGAGATGGGATGATGAGTGGATGATAAGATGGGATGTTGAGACAGGGTGATGAGATAAGATGGAAAAATGAGAGAGAATGATGAGATGAGATGAGACAAGGAGACGAGACAAGATTAGATGATGAGATGAGACAATGAAAAGGGATGATGAAATGAGATGATGTGATGGGATAATGAAATGACAAGATTATGAGACAAGACAGTGGGGTGAGACGTTGAGAAAACATGGGAAGACAAGATGGGAGGATGAGATGAGACGAGATGATAAGATGGGATGATGAGAGGAGACGACGAGTTGGAGTGATACAATGAGAGGAGATGGATGATGAGGTGACAAGATGAGATGATGAGCCGAGAAGATGAGATGAGATAATGACTTGAGATGATGAGACAGCATGACAAAACGGATGATAAGATGGGATGAAAAGATGGGATGATGAGACAGGATGCGAGATGAGATGGGAAAATGAGACATTATGCTGAGATGAGATGAGACTACAAGACGAGACAAGATGGGATGATGAGATGAGATGATGATACGAAATGATGGGATGGGATGATGTAATGATGAGACAATAAGACAAGACAGTTGCAAGAGACATGGAGAGGAGATGGGAACATGAGATGGGATGACGAAATGAGATGAGAATATGGTATGGAATGATGGGAGGAGACAATGTGATGAAAAGAGATGATGAGATCAGATGAGATGATGAGACAATGAGATGAGATGACAAGAGGAGACAATGAGATGGGTATACAACATGAGATCATGAGATGTGATGATGATATGAAACAGGACAATGAGGAAGAATGATGAGATGAGATGAGACGATGAGACAAGGCAAGATGAGTCGATGAGATGAGATGATGAAATGGGACGAGATGAAATGATGAGATGGGATGATAAAACGACGAGACAATGAGACAAGGTGGTGGGATGAGAAATGGAGACAAGACAGAAAACGAGATTGGATGACAAGATGAGATGGATGATGAGATGGGATGATGAGAAGAGACAACAAGATGAAACGAGACAATGAGATGAGATGATGAGATGAGACGATGAGATGAGATGATGACATGAGATGATGTGATGGGATGACAACAGGGATGATGAGACAGGATGATGAGATGGGATGACAAGACAAGACGGGACAATGAGACAGAATGACAAGATGAGATGGGATGACAAGGCAAGACAAGTAGAGAGGATGAGTTGAGATGATGAGATGGGATGATGAGATGTGATGACAAGATGGGATGATGAAATGACGAGACAATGAGACAAGATGGAGAGATGAGACATGGAGACGGGATGGGAAGATGGGCCAGGACGACGAGATGAGGCAACACGACGAGATGGGATGATGAAAGGAGACAACATGATGAAGTGAGACGATGAGACGAGATGAGATGATGAGAAAATGAAATGAGATGATGAGATGAGACGACAAGATGAGATCATGAGACAGGATGACGAGATGGACTATGAGAAATCATGACAATATGGGATCATGAGGCAGGATGACGAGATGAGAAGGGACAATGAGACAGAAAGACGAGATGAGATGATATGATGGGATGAGGCAAGATGAGAGGATGAGATGAGACGAGATGGGACAATGAGATTAGATGACGAGTTGGGATGATGAGATGGGATGATGAGACGAGATGGGACAATGAGACAGAATTACAAGATGAAATGAGATGACGAAATGAGACAAGATGAGATAATGAGATGAGAAGATGAGACTGGATGATGAGATGAGATGATGAGATGGGACAATGAAATGAAGAAAAATGAGGCAGGACTGTGGGAGGAGACATGGAGAGGAGATAAGAAGATGAGGAGACAATGAGATGTAGTAACGATTGGACAAGAACAGATGATGAGACGATGAGAAGAGATGATGAGACAAGACTATGAGATGAGATGACAACATGAGATGAGGAGATGGGAAGACGAGACAGATGATTAGACAGGATGAGGTGATGGGATGATGAGATGAGATGACAAAATGAGATGGATCAATGAGACAGAATGATGAGATGAAAAGAGATGACGAGATGAGATGATGAGAAGGGATGACAAAATAACAAGATAACGAGACAAGATTGTGGAATGAGAAATGGAGACAAGATGGGAAGATGAGCCGGAATGATGAGATGCAACAAGAGGACGACGTGGGATGATGAGAGGAGATGAGGTGATGAAGCGAGACGTTGAGAGGAGATGAGATGACGAGACAATGAAATGAGATGACGGAATGAGACTATGAGATGAAATGATGACATGAGTTGGGACGGGATGATGATACGGATGTTCAGGCAGGATAAAGAGATGGGGTGATGAGGTGGGATGATGAGACAAGAAGGGACTACAAGACACAATGACGAGATGAGATGAGACTACAACATAGGATGATGTGAGGAGATGAAGAAATGAAGTGAGATGATGAGACGAGATTTGGAAATGAGGTGATGAGATGACAAAACGAGATGACAAGATGAGACGATGACATGAGATGATGAGACGGGATGATGAGTCGGACGATGAGACAGGATGATAAGATGGTTTGATGAGATGGGATGACGAGACGGGACAATGACACAGAATGATGAGAAGAGATGAGACGATGAGAAAACACAAGATGAGATGATCAGATGAGACGATACAAAATGAGATGATCAGATGAGCTGATGAGACGGAATGATGAGATGATTTGATGAGATGGGATATTGAAATGATGAGACAATGAGACCAGATGGTGGGATGAGACATGGAGAGGAGATGGGATGACAAAACAGGACGACGAGATGAGATGAGATGATGAGATGGGATGATGAGAGGAGACAACGAGATGAAGTGAGATGATGAGATGAGATGAGAGGACCAGATGATGAGATGAGATGATGAGATGAAATGACGATCAGAGATAACAACATGATATCATGAGATGGGATGACAGGATGGACGATGAGACGAGATGATGAGATGGGATGATGAGATGGGATGATGAGACGAGATGGGACAATGAGACAGAATTACAAGATCAGATGAGATGACGAAATGAGAAAAGATTAGACAAGGAGATGAGAAGATGAGACTGGATGATGAGATGAGATGACGAGATGGGACAATGAAATGACAAGAAAATGAGACAGGACTGTGGGATGAGACATGGAGATGAGACAAGAAGATGAGACAGGACGACAAGATGAGATGAGACAATAAGATGGGATGATGAGAGGAGACGACTGGATTAAGCAAGACAATGAGACAAGATGAGATGACAAGACAATGAGATGAGATGACGAGACGAGTCTACGAGTTGAGATGATGACATGAGATGACAAGATGGGATGATGAGATGGATAATGAGATGGTATAACGAGATAAGATGATGAGACAGGATGATGAAATGACATGGGGCAACCAGACAAAATGGCGAGATGAGAAGAGACAATGAGATGAGAGAGGATGAGATGATCAGATGAGATGATGAGACAGAATGATAACAAAAGATGATAAGATGGGTTGATGAAATGACAAGACAATGAGACAAGACGGTGGGATGATACATGGAGATGGGATGGTAGGATGAGATGGGACAATGAGATGAGATGAGGTGATGAGATGGGATGATGAGAGGAGACAACAAAATGAAGCGAGATGATGAGATGAGATGACAACATGATGAGATGAGATGAGAAGATGAGATGAGATGAGATGATGACATGAGATGATGAGATGGATGATGAGATGGGGTTATGAGATGGGATGATGAGACCAAAGGATGAGATGGGAAAACGAGACAGAATGATGAGTTGAGATGAGATGACGAGACGAGACAAGATGAGACAATGAGATTAAAAGAGGAATGGGATGATGAGATGATATGATGAGATGGTATGCTGAAATGATGAGGCAATGAGACACGATGGTGGGATGAGACATGAAGACCAGCTGGGAAGATGAGACGGATTAACAAGAGGTGATGAGATGATGAAATGGGATGATCAGAGGAGATGACGAGGTAAATTGAGATGATGAGTCAGGATGAAATTATGAGACAATGAGAGAAGTGACGAGATGAGACTATGAGAAGAGTCAATGACATGAATGATGAGACAGGATGATGAAATGGATGATGAGACGGGATGATGAGATGGGATGATGAGACAAGTTGGAACAACCAGAGAGAATGACAAGATGAGATGAGACGATGAGATGAGACAATATGGGATGATGAGAGAAGATGATGAGATGGGACAATGAAATGAGATGATGAGATGGGATGATGAAATGACAAGACAATGAGAGAAGATGTTGGGAAGAGATATGGAGATGAGATGGGAAGAAATGATGAAACGATGAAGAGGTGACATGACAAGATGGGACCTTTGGAGGAGACAACAAGATGAAGCAAGACGATGAGACAAGATGAGATGACAAGATGATGCAATGAGATGACGAGATGAGACTATGAGGTGAGATGATGACATGAGATTATGAAATGGGATGATGAGACGGACAATGAGATGGGATGATTGGATGGGATGATGAGACAGGTTGATGAGACGAGAAGGGAAAACGAGACAGAATCAGGAAATGAGATGAGATGACGAGAAGACACAAGATGAGAAAATGAGATGAGATGATGAGAAGGGATGATGGAATGAGATGATGAGTAGGGATGATGAAATGACTAGACAATAAGACAAGATTGTTGGATGAGATATGGAAGTGAGACAGGAAGACGAGCCAGAACAAAAAGATTTGATGAGACTACGAGATGGGATGATGAGAGGAGATGACAAGATGAAGTGATACGATGATATGAGATGTGATGAAGACATGATGAGATGAGATGATGAGATGAAACTATGAGATGAGATGATGACATGAGGTGATGAGACGGGACAATGAGATGAGTTGCCAAAAAGGAACAATGAAAGGACAGACAATGAGACAAGACTGTGGGATGAGACATGGAGACAAGATGGGAGGACTAGATGGGATGACAAGATAAGACAAGACAATGAGATGGGATGATGAGAGGAGACTATGAGATGAAGCAAGACATGGAGACAAGATGAGAAGACGAGGTGAGGAGATGAGATGATGAGAGGAGATGATGAGATGAGATGATGACATGAGATGATGAGACGGGATCAGGAGACGAATGATGAGAGGATGTAAAGATGGGATGATGAGATGGGATGATGAGATGGGATGATGAGATGAGACAGGACAATGAGAAAGAATGATGAGATGAGATATGATGAGATGAGACTAGATGAGATGACGAGATGAGATGATGAGATGGGATGATGAGATGAGATGGTGAGCAGGGATGATGACATGACGAGACAATGGGGGAAGATGGAGGATGAGACATGGAGAGGAGATGGGAAGATGAGACAGAACGTGGAGATAAGACAAGACAATGGAATGGGATGATAAAAGGAGCCAATGAGATGAAGTGAGATGATGAGAGGAGATGAGATGAGATTATGAGATGTGATGACAAGATGAAAAGACAATTGAGAAGATGAGAAGAGATGACGAGTTGAAATGAGATTAAGACACGAGATGAGATGATGAGATGATGAGATGAGATGATGAAATGAACCATGACATGAGATGATGAGACAGGATGACTAGATGGATTACGAAACAGGATGACAAGATGGGATGATGAGGAAGGATGATGACATGTGATGGGACAATGAGACAGAATGATCAGAAGCAATGAAACAACGAGACAAGAAAAGATGAGACGATGAGATGAGACAATGAGATGGAATGATGAGATGAGATGAAGAGATGGGACGATGAAATGATGAGACAATGAGACAAGTTAGTGGAATGAGACAAGGAGATGAGCAAGAAGACGAGATGGGATGACATGTTGAGATGAGATGAGATGGGATGAGGAGAGGAGACAATGAGATAAGATGAGATGAGATGATGAGATGAGATGATGAGATGGGAGGATGAGATGAGATAATGAGAAGGGATGATGACATGACAGGACAATGAGAGAAGTTGGGGGATGAGACATGGAGACGAGATGGGAAGATGAGATGGGACAACAAGATGAGATGAGATGACATGATGAGACAAGATGAGACAATGAGATGAGATGAGATGGGACAATGTGATGAGATGATGAGATGGGATGAGGAAATTATGCAATAATTTGAAAAGATGTTGGGATGAGACATGGAGATGAGATGGGAAAACAAGATGGAATGACAAGATGAGGTGAGATGATGAGATGGAATGATGAGAGGAGATGATGAGATGAAGCAAAATGATAAGACGAGATGAGATCATGACATGATGAAATGAAATGACAAGATGATATGATGTGTTTAACGATGACATGAGAACAATAAAGAAACTGAGAATTTGAATACTACAATAAATGAGGTAGACTTAAGAGACATTTATAGGACATTACAGCCCACAACAGCAGGACACATCTTTCCTCAAGTGCTCATGGATCATTCTCAGAGATAGACCATATGCTGGGTCACAAAGCAAGTCTCAACAAATTTAAAAAGATTGAAATCATACACAACACTTTCTCGGATCATAAAGGAATGAAGTTGGAAATCAATAATAGGCAGGGTGCCAGAAAATTCACAAATAAGTGGAGGCTCAACAACACACTCTTAAACAACGAGTGGGTCAAGGAAGAAATTACAGGAGAAATTAGTAAATATCTCAAGGCAAATGAAAATGAAACACAACATATCAAAACTATGGGACGCAGCAAAGACAGTGCTAAGAGGGAAATTACTTGCCCTAAATGCCTATATCAGAAAAGAAGAAAATGCAAACATTCAGGAATTAACTGTCCACTTGGAAGAACTGGAGAAAGAACAGCAAACTGACCCCAAAGCAAGCAAAAGGAAAGAAATAACAAAGATCAGAGCAGAAATACATGAAATTGAGAACATGAAAAGAATAGAGAAAATCAATAAGACCAGAAGTTGGTTCTATGAGAAAATCAGTAAGATTGATGGGCCCTTAGCAAGATTGACAAAAAGAAGAATAGAGAGGATGCAAATAAATAAGATCAGAAATGGAAGAGCAGACATGACCACTGACCTCATAGAAATAAAGGAGTTAATAACAGGATAATATGAACAACTTTATGCTAATAAATACAACAATGTAGATAAAATGGGCAAGTTCCTAGAAAGGCATGAACAACCAACTTTGACTCAAGAAGAAATAGATGACCTCAACAAACAAACCACAAGTAAAGAAACTGATCAGTCATTAAAAAGCTTCCCAAAAAGGAAAGTCCAGGACCAGACGGCTTCACATGTGAATTCTACCAAACATTCCAGAAAGAATTAGTACCAACTCTACTTAAATTCTTTAAAAAATCGAATTGGAGGGAAAGCTACATAATTCATTATATGAAGCCAACATCACCCTCATACCAAAACCAGGCATAGATATTACAAAAAAAGAAAACTATAGACCAATCTCTCTAATGAATATAGATGCAAAAATCCTCAACAAAATTCTAGCAAATCGAATCCAACAACACACTAAAAGAACTATACATCATGACCAAGTAAAATTCATCTCAGATATGCACGGAGGCTTCAACATAAGAAAATCAATTAATGTAATACACCATATCAACAAATCAAAGCAGAAAAATCACATGATCATCTAAAATGATGCAGAGAAGGCATTTGACAAGATTCAACATACTTTCCTGTGCAAAACACTTCAAAAGATAGGAATACAAGGGAACTTCCTTAAAAGGATAGAAGGAATATATGAAAAACCCACAGCTAATATCATCCTCAATGGGGAAATATTGAAAACTTTCCCCCTAAGATCAGGAACAAGACAAGGATGTCTACTATCACCACTATTGTTCAACATCGTGTTGGAGGTTCTAGCCAGAATAATTACACAAGAAAAAGAAATACAAGGCATCAAAATTGGAAAGGAAGAAGTAAAACTATCACTCCAGATGATATGATATTTTATGTAAAAAATCCGGAAAAATCGACAACAAAACTGCTAGAGCTAATAAATGTGTACAACAAAGTAGCAGGTTACAAGATCAACATTCAAAAATCTGTAGCGTTTCTATACATTAGCTTTGAACAAGTTGAGGGTGAAATAAAGAAACGAATTCCATTTGCAATTGCAACCAAAAGAATAAAGAACATAGGAATAAATTTAACTAAAGAGACAAACGACTTATACAAAGAAAACTACAAAAAACGGCTAAAAGAAATCACAGAAGACCTAAATAGATGGAAGGGCATACCGTGTTCATGGATTGGAAGACTAACTATAGCTAAGATGTCAATCCTACCAAAATTGATTTACAGATTCAAAGCAATACCAATCAAAATCCCAACAACTAATTTTTCAGAAATAGAAAAACCAATAAGCAAATTTATCTGGAAGGGGAGGTTGCCCCGAATTGCTAAAAAAATCTTGAGGAAAAAAAACAAAGCTGGAGGTCTCAAGCTGCCAGATTTTAAGGCATATTATGAAGCCACAGTGGTCAAAACAGCATGGTATTGGCATAAAGATAGATATATCAACCAATGGAAATGATTAAAGTGCTCAGATATAGACCCTCTAATCTATGGACATTTGATCTTTGATAAGGCAGTCAAGCCAACTCACCTGGGACAGAACAGTCTCTTCAATAAATGGTGCCTAGAGAACTGGATATCCATATGCAAAAGAATGAAAGAAGACCCATGTCTCACACCCTATACAAAAGTTAACTCAAAATGGATCAAAGATCTAAACATTAGGTCTAAGACCATAAAACCGTTAGAGGAAAATGTTGGGAGATATCTTATGAATCTTACAACTGGAGGTGGTTTTATGGACCTTAAACCTAAAGCAAGAACACTGAAGAAGGAAATAAATAAATGGGAGCCCCTCAAAATTAAACACTTTTTTGCCTCAAAGAACTTCATCAAGAAAGTAAAAAGACAGCCTACACAATTGGACATAATATTTGGAAATGACATATCAGATATAGGTCTAGTATCCAGAATTTATAAAGAGATTGTTCAACTCAACAACAAAAAGACAGCCAGCCCAATTACAAAATGAGAAAAAGACTTGAACAGACACCTCTCAGAAGAGGAAATACAAATGGCCAAAAGGCACATGAAGAGATGCTCAATGTTCCTGGCCATTAGAGAAATGCAAATCAAAATCACAATGAGATATCATCTCACACCCACCAGAAAGGTCATTATAAACAAAACAAAGAATGACAAGTGCTGGAGAGGATGTGGAGAAAGAGGCACACTTATTGACTGTTGGTGGGAATGTCAAATGGTGCAACCTCTGTGGAAGGCAGTTTGACAGTTCCTCAAAACACTGAATATAGAATTGCCATCCAATCCAGCAATACCATTGCTAGGTATCTACTCAAAAGACTTAAGGGCAAAGACACAAATGGACATTTGCACACCAATGTCTATAGCAGCATTATTTACAATTGCAAAGAGATGGAAACAGCCAAAATGTCCATCAACAGACGAGTGGCTAAACAAACTGTGGTATATACATGCAATGGAATATTATGCAACTTTAAGACAGAATAAACTCATGAAGCATGTAATAACATGGGTGTACCTAGAGAATATTATGCTGAGTGAGACTAGACAAAAATTAAAGGAGAAATAATGTATGGTCCCACTGATGTGAACCAACATTAGAGAAAAAAGTTTGGAATATGTCATTCGTAACAGAGACCATCAGGAGTTAGAAACAGGGTAAGATAATGGAAAATTGGAGCTGAGGGGATACAGACCATACAACAGGTGTAGATATAAATACTCAAAAATTTAAAGCACAATACTACCTAACTGTAATGTAATTATGTGAAAACAATGAATGAAACTGCATTTGTGCTATAAATTTTTTTGTTCGTTTGTTTGGTTTTGTATATTTTTTTTATATTTTTAATTTTATTTTTTCTCTATATTATCATTTAATTACTTTTTCTGTTCTCTTGCTATTTATTTTTCTAAATTGATGCAAATGTACTAAGAAATGATGATAATACATCTATCTGATGGTTTAAGAATTACTGATTGCATATACAGAATGAGATGCTTAATAAATGTGTGTTAGTTAATTTTTTTAATTAATAAAAAATAGATTAGACAATGAGACAAGACAGTGGGATGAGACATGGGGAAGAGATGGGTAGATGAGATGGGAAGACAAGATGAGATGAGACGACGAGATGGGATGATGAGAGAAGATGATGAGATGAAGGGAGACAATGAGAAGGGATGAGATGATGAGGCGATGAGATGGGATGATGAGAAGAGACTATGAGATGAGACAATGACATGAGATGATGAGATGGGATGACGAGACAGATGATGAGACAAGATGGGATGATGAGCTGGGATGATGAGATGAGATGGGAAAAGGAGACAGAATGACGAGATGAGATGAGATGACAAGACAAGACAAGATGAGATAATGAAATGAGATGATGAGATGGTACGATGAGATGAGAAACAAGATGGGATGATGAAATGATGAGACTATGAAACAATATGGTGGGAAGAGACATGGAGACGAGAACTGCAGATGAAATAGGATGACGAGATGTGACGAGATGACGAGATGGGATGATGAGATGAGATGATGACATGGGACGATGAAATGTTAAGACAATGAGACAAGATTGTGGGATGAGACATGGAGAAGAGATGGGAAGATGAGATGGGATGACATGATGAGATGAGACATCAAGATGGGATGATGAGGGGAGACGACGAGATGAAGCGAGACATTGAGATGAGAGGGCATGATGAGACAATGAGATGACAAGACTAGACTATGAGATAAGACAACGACATGAGATGATGAAATGGGATGATGAGATGGGATGATGAGATGAGAAAGGACAATGAGACAGAATGACAAGACATGATGAAAATATGAGATGATGAGATGGTACAATGAAAAGAGATGACCTGACGAGAATAGGGGATGAGACGACAATATGAAAAGATGAGATGGGATGATGAGACACACAATGAGATGAAATGACAAGATCGGGGAATGAGACAGGATGGCAGGACGAAATGGAAGAATGAGAAAGAATGATGAGATGAGAAGAGATGATGAGATGAAACAAGATGAGACAATGAGATTAGACAATGACATGGGATGATGAGATGAGATGACGAGATGGGATGAAGGAGTGATGAGGAAATAAGACAAGATGGTGGGATGGGGCATGGAGATGAGATGGAAAGGCAAGACAAAAAGACAAGATGAGATGAGTCGATGAGATGGGATGATGAGAGGAGACGAAGAGATGAAGTGAGACAATGAAACGAGATGAGATCATGAGATGGTGAGATGAGATGATGAGAAGAGACTATGAGATGAGGAGATGACATGAGATGATGCAATGGAATGATGAGATGTATGAAGAGATGGGATGAAGGGATGGAATGATGGTACTGGCTGACGAGATGAGACTAGACAACAAGACAGAATGACCAAATGAAATGAGATGATGACACAAGACATGATGAGATGATGAGTTGAGATGATGAGACAGGATGAAAAGATGTATTGTTTGACAGGATGATGACATGGGATGATGAGATGGGATGATGAGACTAGACGGGCCAATGAAACAGAATGACGAGATGAGATGAGACAACAAGATGAGACGGTGACATGAGATGATGAGACAGGATGATGCAATGATGAGAAAATGAGACAAGACGGTGGGATGAGACATGGAAATGAGATGGGAAGACAACACAGAATGTCGATATGAGATGAGAAGATGAGATGGAATGATGAGAGGAGATGAAGAGATGAAGCGAGATGATGAGACGTGATGAGATGACGAGATGATGAGATGAGATGATGACACGAGATGTTGAGATGAGATGATGACATGAGATGATGAGATGGGATGATGAGACAGATAATGAGATGGGATGAGGACATGGGATGATCAGAAGGGATGACGTGATGAGATGGGACAACAAGATTGAATGACGAGATGTGATGAGACGATGAGACAAGACAAGATGAGACAATGAGATAAGACAATGAGACAGGATGATGAGATGAGATGACGAGGTGTGACAATGAAAAGAAGACACATGAGAGAAGATGATGGGATGGGACATTGAGACGAGATTGGAAAATGAGATGGGACGATGAGATGAGACAAGACAACAAGATGGGATGATAAGAGCAGATGATGAGATGAAGTGAGATGATGAGATGAGATTAGAGGATGAGAAGATGAGATGTGATGGTGAGACGAGATGACGAGATGAGGCCATGACATGAGATGAGATGGGATTATGAGACGCACGATGAGATGGGATGACGAGATGGGATGATGAGAGCAGATGACAAGACGAGATGGGACAACAAGACAGAAATATGAGATAAGATGAGATGACGAGATGAGACAAGATGAGATGATGAGAGGAGATGATGAGACGGGACAAAGAGATTAGGTGATGAAAGGGATGATGAAATGATGAGACAATGAGAAAGACTGTGGGATTAGGCATGGAGATGAGATGGCAAGACAAGACGGGATGACGAGATGAGACTAGAAGACGAGATGGGATGATGAGAGGAGATGGCAGGATGAAATGAGAAATTGAGATGAGATGAGATGACGAGATGATAAGATGAGATGACAAGACGAGACAACAAGGTGAGACAACGACCTGAGATTATGAGATGGGATGACGAGTTGGACGATGAGATGGGATGAAGAATGGATGATGAGATGGAACAAAAGACAAGATGGGACACCAGGACAGAATGATGAGATGAGATGAGATGACAGATGAGACAAGATGAGATGATGAGATGAGACGAGGAGATGGGACGATGAGTGAGCTGAAAAGATGGGACAAAGAAATGAAGACACAGTGAGACAAGATGGTGGGATGAGACATGAGATGAGAGAGATGAGAGCTGCTGACGAGATAAGATGATATGACAAGATGGGATGATGAGAGGTGCTGACGAGATGAAGCAAGATGATGAGACGAGATGAGATGAGAAGATAATGACATGATATGACAAGGCATGACAACGAGGTGAGATGATGACATGAGATGATGAGAAAGGATGATGAGATGGATGATGAGACAGGATCACGTGATGGGTTGCTGAGACAGGATGAGGAGACAAAATGGGATAATGAGACAGAATGATGAAATGAGATAAACAACAAGAGGAAACAAGATCAGACATTGAGATGAGATGATGAGATGGGATGATTAGATGAGGTGACAAGATGGGACGAAGAAATGATGAGACAATGGGACAAGATGGTGGGATGAGACATGGAGACAAAATGGGAAGATGAGACCAGAGGACGAGACAAGAAAGAGATGACGAAAAGTGATGATGAGAGGAGATGACATGATGAAGTGGGATGATGAGAAGGGATGATGAATTGAAGTGAGAAGAGATGAGATGAGATGATGAGAAGATGAGATGAGAAGATAAGACAAGATGATGAGATGAGACGTGACAAGAGATGATGAGATGGGATGATGAGAGGGATGATGAGACAGATTGATAAGGTGGGACGATGAGACATAATGATGAGACGAGATGGGAAAACAAGTCAGAAAGATGAGATGAGAAGGGACGATGAAATAAGACTAGATTGGTTGATGAGATTAGATGATGAGATGAGATGATGAGATGGGCCGATGAGATGAGATGAAGAGATTGGAGGATGAAATGATGAAACAATGAAACAAGATGCTGGGATGAGACATGGAGACGAGATGGAAAGATGAGATAGGATGATGAGATGAGACAATGAGATGTCATGATTAGAGGAGATGAGAAGATGTAGTGAGACACTGAGAGGAGATGAGATGATGAGATGATTATATGAAATGATGAGACGAAACTACAAGATGAGACAATGGCATGAGATGATGAGACAGGATGTTGAGATGAGATGAGAAGATGGGACGATGAAATGATGAGATAATGAGAAAACATGGTGGGATGAGACATGGGGAAGAGATGGGAAGACAAGAGGGGACGACAAGATGAGACAAGATGACAAGATGGGATAATGAGACGGTATGACAAGATGGATGATGAGATGGAATGACAAGATGGGATGATGAGACAGGATGACAAGACGAGATGGGACAATGAGACAGAATGATGAGATGAGATGAGACGACAAGATGAAACAAGATGAGATGATGAGATGAGATGATGAGATGGGATGATGAGATGAGATGATGAGAGGGGATGATCAATTGATGAGACAGTTAGACAAGATGATGGGATAAGACATGTCGACGAGACTGGAAAATGAAACGGGACATCAAGATGAGAAGAGTTAATGAAATGGGATGATGAGAGGGGATGATGAGATGAAGCAGGGGAAGAGACACGATGAGATGTTGAGACGATGAAATGAGATGATCAGACAAGACTATGAGATGAGATGACAACATGAGATGATAAGACGGTATGACGAGATGGGATGATGAGTCGGAATGATGAGATGAGACAGGACAATGATTAAGAATGACGAGATGAGATGAGAGGACGTGATGAGACAAGAGGAGACGAAGATATGAGATGATGAGACAGGATGATGAGATGAGATGACAAGATGGGACAATGAAATAAAGAGACAATGGACAAGACGGTGGGATGACATGGAGATGAGATGGTAAGATGAGATGGGACAGCGAGTTGAGATGATACAATGAGATGTGACCTGTTGATATGATGAAATGAGATGATAAGATGACATAATGAGACCAGATGAAGAGACAGACCTTGAGACAGGATGATGAGATGAGAAGGGACGATGAGATGAAATGAGAAGATGATGAAATGATGAGATAAGATGATGAGAAGAGATGAATTGATGAGATGGGACAATGAGCCTGGATGATGTGACAAGACTGGAAGATGAGATGAGACAACTAGATGAGATGAGACATTGAGATGTGATGAGATGAGTTGACGAGATGAGATGACAAAACGGGATGATGAAATGAATGATGAGACTGGATGACAAGATGAGATGGCTCAACGAGATGGGACGATGACATGAGATTATGAGATGGGATGACGAGATGGATGATGAGACGGGACAATGAGAAGGGTTGATGAGATGGGATGATGAGACAAGATGGGACAAGGAGACAGAATGACGAGATGACGTGAAATGACAAGACAAGTCAAGATGAGACACTGAGGTGAGATGATGTGATGATATGATGAAATGAGATGACGAGATGGGTCGATTAAATGACGAGACAATGAGACAAGACAGTGGGATGTGACAAGGAGACCAGACAGGAAGAAGAGATGATATGATGAGATGAGATGAGGCAATGAGATGAGATGATGAGAGTAGACAAAGAGATGAAGTGATAAAATGAGATGAGATAAGATGATGAGACAATGACATGAGATGATGAGACGGGATGATGAGAAGGACGATGAGACAGGATGACGAGTTGGGATGATGAGACATGATGACGAGACTAGACTGGAGAATGAGACAGAATGACGAGATGGAATGAGATGATGAGACAAGAAAAGATGAGATGATGAGATGAGATGATGAGATGGGATGGTGAGATGAGATGTCAAGATGGGACAATGAAATGATGAGACTATGAGACAAGATGGTGGGATAAGAAACAGAGACGAGATGGGAAGATGAGACGGGACAATGAGATGAGACAAGAAAATGAGATGGGATTTTGAGAAGAGATGACGAGATGAAGCGAGAAGAGACAAGATGAGATGAGGAGACAATGAGATGAGATGATGAGACGAGATGATGAGACAACATGATGACATGAGATAATGATATGGGATGATGAGACAGATGATGAGATGGGATGATGAGATGGATGATGAGATGTGTTGATGAGAAGTGTTGATGAGACGGGATGATGAGAAAAGATGATGAGACGAGACAGAACAATGAGACAGAATGACGAGATGAGATGATATGACGAGACAAAATAAGATGAGACGGAATGATGAGATGTGCGATGAGATGGGATGATGAGATGTGATGATGAGATGGAATGATGAGACGAAATCAGAACAATGAGACAGAAGGACAAGATGAGATGAGACAATGAGATGAGACAAGATGAGATGAAGAAATGAGAGGACTAGATGGGATGATGAGATGTGATGACAAGATGGGATGATGAAATGATGAGACAATGAGACCAGACGTTGGGATGAGACATGGAGATGAGATGGGAAGATGACACGGGATGATGAGATGAGACGAGACGATGAGATGGGATGATGAGATGGGATGATGAAATGAGATGATGAGATGGGACGATGAAATGAGGAGAAAATGAGACAAGAGGGTGGAATGAGACATGGAGATGAGATGGGAAAATGAGAAGGGACGACGAGGTAAGATAAGAGAATGAGATGGGATTATGAGGGGAGACGATGAGATGAAGTGGGACAATGACATGGGATGATGAGAGGAGATGACGAGATGAAGTGAGAAGATGAGACAAAATAAGATGATGAGATGAGATGATGAGACATGATGACGAGATGAGACGATGACGTGATATGATGGAGAAGGGATGATGAGGCGGACGATGAGATGGGATGTCGGGATGGGATGAAGAGAGAGGATGATGAGACGAGATGGGACAATGAGACAGAATGATGAGATGAGATGAGATGATGACACAAGACAAGATGAGATGAGATGAGATGATGAGACTGCACAATGAGATGAGATAACTAGAAGGGACAATGAACTGATGAGACAATTAGACAAGATGGTGGGATGAGACATGGAGATAAAATGGGAAGACAAGATGGGAAGAAGAGATGTGATGAGATGACAAGATGGGATGATGAGAGGCGATGATGAGATGAAGCAAGATGATGAAATGAGATGAGATGACAAGAAGATGAGATGAGATGATGAGACAAGACCAAGAGGTCAGATGATGACATGAGATAATGGGACGGAATGACAAGACGGATAATGAGATGGGATGATGAGATGGGAAGATGAGACATGATGACAAAATGAACTGGGACAATGAGACAGAATGACAAGATGAGATGAGGTGAAGTGACAAGACAAGATGAGACATTGAGATGAGATGATGAGATGGGATGTGGAATATTATTTGGGATTGGAGCCTAGCAGTCCTTAAAAATTTTTAGATTTCACTCCCTATTCTTCTTACTTGCAGTCCTCTCCCCCTCTTGTCGTAGACCGCCCATTTCCATAGCCCACCACAAAACCACAAACCTTTCCTGTTATATTCAAACTCTATCCCTAACCCAACTTCTGCCCAAAGCCTAGTAACTACTTCTAAACTTGTGTAATTGGTTACCCTCCCCTGAATTCCACGTCTCAACTCCACCCTCCCTTACACTGTATATAACCTGAAGCTCGCCAAGCTTCAGGGTCCTTTTAGCTCTTGAGCCCCCGAGCACTTAAGCTATTACCATGTAACAATAAAGAAGCTTTGTGCCATCAATTGGTATACGGCTCAAGTCTTTGGGTCCCTCAGCAGCTTGTTGCTGAGTCCCGGTGTTGCCTTAGACCCCGTTACAGAGCTCTGAATTAACCCTTAAGCAGTTAGAGGGTTGCCCCCAAGTGATCATCCCCAGGAAGATGACCACAATTGGCACCCAAACAGGGACAGTCATCTCCGATCCGGCCTCTCCGACTGCGAACTAGGACCACTCTAGTCTAAGGTAAGCCCCTGTAGGCTACTCCCACTCAAATAAACTCCCCAAGAAGTCCTAGGTTTCTAAGAGTGGTGAGAAGCCCCCGCTAAATTACTTAATTTCAAAATGGGTGACTCCATCACCAAGAGCCAGGTCCCACAGGTGCGTGCGTTAGCCCCCCTATTAGACACCCACAAATGTGAAGTCTCTGCCAGGCAGCTTCAAGTATATTGGGACCTTCTGCTGCCTTTCAACCCCTGGCTGCTGACGAGTCCATTATGGACTCCAGCCACTTATGACCAACTTATCGCCCGGGTTACTGACAAGATGGAGCATGAGGGCAAGCGCTTTTCTCTGGGGTTACTCCCCACCCTCATCACCATTCGCTCCTGCCTTCAAGGCTCTTTGCCACCAACAGATGGCCGCCCGGCACGGGCACTGGCCGTGGGGACTGACGGCTCCAATTTGGAGTCAGACTTGGATGCTGAGTCACTGCTCGATCAGCTTAATACGCAGTTAGAGGCAGATCCTCTGAAAGATGCAAAAGGCGGCCTTCCGCCTTCTTCCTCAAGTAAAGAACAATGCAACAGGAAAAGCCTCTACCCCACCCTCCCGAAAGGGAGTCGCCAGGAGCCATCTTGTAACTCACTCCCTCCCAATCCACTTCCGCCTCCTCTAGAGCTGAAAAAGAGGAACATCACTTCCTCGGTCCCTCCTCTCACAGGGGAGGAACCTGAGCCTCCATTTTACACCCTTCCTCCGCCATCTTATAGAAGGGAGGAACCCTGTCCGACCTCTTGTACTCTCACTCCTCCCTGTCTGACATCTTGTGTTCCAGCCCCACCCTGTCCGCCATCTTGTTTTTCTGGCTGTGTTCTCCCCACCTACAAGTTTATAGCAGCTATCGCTATAACCTTATTTAACCCTTTGCCACTCAGAGTTGTCACCTTATATCTTCTTTTACAAAATGCATGTGTTGTTTCCCCTGCCCTCGACTCCAACCCCCATCGACCAGTGAAACAGACTTGGCAAATTCTAAATTCCAATGCTGAAATTGTGGCTACCAAAACTAATAGTAGGCATCCCATGGGACAGTGGTGGCCCTCCCTCGAAGTTGATTTATGTCAGCTAATTGCAGGGGCGGATGACTTTGACATTCCCACTGTTGATCCAAACAAACCTGAGAGAAGTGTCTGCATGAGTAATACATGCAAGTGCACCCGATTCCCTGCTGGGTGTATAAACCCTCGAGCTAGGGCTGCTCTTTATAAAAGGCCTTTTTATGTTTGTCCCCGGGACGGCCGGGACAGGGAAATGGCATATCGCTGTGGCCAACACCAATATTTCTATTGTGCTAAATGAGGATGTGAGACCATGGGTGATGCTTGGTGGTCCCCTTCTTCATCTTGGGATTCTATTACTGTCAAAAGAGAATCCAGCAATAATAAGCCGCTGGATGCTGATCAGTGTAGAAAACCTATGGGGGCACTGGAGACAGCCAAATGGGAGGGTCATGGGGAGTGCGTTAGTTTCAAATGTAACCCACTAAACATCTCCTTCACTGCCCATGCCCGAAAGTCTCCAACCGATTGGCTAAAAGGGAAAACTTGGGGACTTCGAGTCTATCATTCCTCGGCTTATGACCCTGGAACAATATTTAAAATACGTTTGGTTGTTGAACAAATCACCAGAACAGTAGGACCAAATTCAGCAGTAAAACCCAAATTTCAGTCTCCTTCCATACCTGCTAGGCGAACCACTGCTAAACCAGCCCAGCCTACTGTGGCATCCCATATCTCTACTTTCCTTGAGTTCTAGTGCTTCTCCTCCCTCTGGTACCAGAACCCCCTTAGACAACAGATTGTTTAACTTAATTCTGGGAAGTTATGAGGCATTAAATAACACCAATCAAAATTTTACTAAAGAATGTTGGTTTTGCTTGCAGGCTAGTCCTCCATATTATGAGGGAATCGCTGTCAATGGTACCTTTAAAGTTAGCAAGTCCTCAGATTCTTGTAATTGGCATAATGGCCTAGGACTTACCCTCCCTGAAGTATCAGGTAGGGGCACTTGCATTGGCACTCTGCCGGCAGGCTTCCAAGGGCTTTGTAGTAGAAATGCATCCAATGAAATCGGTTCCGCAGAGGACACCTTCCTAATTTCTTCACCAGGTTTAAAATGGGCATGTAGCACGGGTCTAACACCCTGTGTCAGTACTAAGGTTTTCAACAATGCACAGTTTTGCATCCTAGTACAGGTCTTGCCGAGAGTTATCTACCACTCTGTCAATGATTTTGAGGAATCCGTGGAAAATAAGCACCAACAAAAAAGAGAAGTGGTCTCGGTAACCCTAGCAATACTACTAGCTGCCAGAGTGGCGGCCAGAGTGGGCACAGGCACCGCATCCATAATTCAGGGGAATCAACAAATATCTCTCTTAGAATCTGCTGTCAATGAAGACCTAGAAACTATAAAACAAGCCATGGAGGCTCTGGAAAAATCTTTAACCTCCCTATCAGAAGTGGTGCTGCAAAATAGAAGGGGCCTTGATTTGTTGTTTTTAAAAGAAGGAGGGCTGTGCGCAGCCTTGAAGGAAGAATGCTGTTTTTATGCAGATCACAGAGGAGTAGTCAGAGACTCCATGAAAAAATTAGGAGAAAGACTAGAAGCCAGGGAGAAAAAATTAAGGGAACACCGAAGCTGGTTTGAAAATTTATTTGCTCAATCGCCATGGTTAACCACCTTAATCTCTACCATAGCAGGGCCTCTGCTAATACTTTTATTAATATTAACCTTTGGGCCATGCATTTTATCCAGAATAATAAACTTTATAAAACAGCAAATACATAGGGTAGACACGAATATCGTGCACATCCATTACATGCGTTTAAAAGGGGAGCTCATTTAAGTCCCCCATAATTGCAAAAAATATAAATTTTTCTCTTAAGTCTTGTTTCTAGGAATCCAACAACATGGTCCTGCCATGGCGCCTTCAACATAAACCGAATGACCCCTCCAGTCCAGAAGACGCAAGAAAACAGCAACCCCCAACAGCTGCCAAAATCAGGCATGTACGCTGACATGCTTGGTGCCTGATCTGGCAGCTAACTCATGCAAATCTAAACTCTACAGAATTTCTCTACCACAACCCAGATAAGGAAATAAAACGACAGCTTCTTCGCCTCTATGATGAAGCTCGAAAACGTTGTGGTAACCCCCCTCCCAGCTTAAAGTAAATCCTCCTAATAATGCTCATGCTTCTCCCCACAGTATCCACAGTAGCATCCGCAGTGGCACAAAAGGAGGCCTGGGCCGCAGTCCGGTTTCCTCCCGGACTCCTGTTCATTACCCCTGACTCACCTATTTTTCCACAGCTATTCCTTAACAGTTGTACTTTAGATTCACCGTGCAATCCAGCAGCCGTACCTTCCCAAGTTCCCCTAAACCTTCTAATTTTCAGCCACCCCAAGAAGCCTTCCTACTTAACTTAACCTTCTTTAATAATGATTCATTTCAAACTATAATTCCTGTGCCATTAAACCAGTTACTTAGCCTCACCTTTTCTAATTGCTCCGGGTCAACTCCATCCTCGACCCATCCAACTCCTTCAAACTCTCCCCTCAATGTCCCTTTAACGTCACTAAAACCACCTACCCTTCTTATCCTGCCCAACCACCTGTTCCCCTCTGTAAACCCCCTGTAACTCCAAAAAACTTTAGACTTCTCGAAAATCCCCTGGGCTAGCTGCCGTACACCTCCCCGTCATTTCAACGGCTCCCGTTATGCTTGGTACGTCCCTCCAAACCCCCAGTTCCTCTTCAGAGCCAGTGCATTCAACTTCCTTTCCCTCTGTGGAAAATCCTGCTGCCTCAATCTTCGCCCCTTCCTAGGACTATCCGTTTCTATCTGGCACCCCGTTTCCTACAATTCATCTTTGCAAAGTCCACCATCGTATGCATTCAACAAAGGAGGCAACCAAACTGTCTACTCTACTGTATTTCTTCCACCCCCTTTCTATTTCTTCTCATGCAATAATCCTCCCGTAAGTTCTTCCTGTGTACTAGCAAATTTCCTTAATGTCTCTTATCCGCTTGCATTCATAGTCCTACAGCCAAGAGTCCTGTAGATCCCAGTCAACACCACCAAATGGGTCGCCCCAACGCTGCCAGTGGATGCATCGATGAGTCAATTGCAGCCAGCCACCGTCATCGCCTCTGTAGCAGCAGCTGCCACCACAGCCGTCGCCCTCACCCAAATATCTACCACTGCTGAAGTGCTGTGCAGACTGGACTCAACACCCTTACTCCCCAGGCCATATCTAACCTGCGGGAATAAATAGACTTATTAGCTTTAAATGTCAAAGCTCTGTATAAGGCAGCCGCCTCTACTTGTGATGGACGTTACCCCTTCTCCTGCCTCTGTGTCACACTTGTCCTTGTCAATACCTCTCATCCCCGTCTCACCCTGCATGCTTGAATATTCTCTGCCTATAATGAATCCCTCTGGAACTAGACACATAGCCTACTAACTCAACTTCTAAACATAAAAAGCTTGTCTGTACCTAAACTCCCTAGCTCTATCCTTACAGACCTCCTCCACAAGTTTTCTTCCTTCTTTCAACCCTCTAATCTCATCTTCTACGGCATTATACTAGTAATCCTCATCTGCATCTTCTTCCTATTCTAGTGCCTTTTCTCAAAAATATCTCACCATAAACGACAAACTCAACTCCTAGCCCTAGCTGCTCTTGAGATCCAAAATCCCTTTGCCAGTACAAGCAATCGTCGGCAAGCACAGGTTTGGCTGGCTAATGTCGCTCACCCCAGGACTGATCACCCTGGGGCCTGGGTCTTGCCCTCAAGACTGATCACCTTGAGGAACCTGCCCCATGCTGCTGTAATACTGGCCCAGCAAGCTGTGTGTCTCTGCCACTCCTCTGTCCTCTCCATTCCCCCATGGGGGCTGCACATTACCAGAGTACGTGCATCTGGGGCTGCCGTACAGCTACCAGATGGGTACCGCTGGGTGCGACACAAAGTAGTCGCAGAAGAGGGTCACTCTAACAGGCCTCCTCTGGCTTTCTGGGGCACATGAGATTTGCATAAGGGTCAGCTCAGCACATACCCTTCCCCTGAAACTCTGAGCCTCACATGCAAGGGGAATCTCATCCCTGCCCCTCCCAGCCAAGGTTCACACCCACCACTTGTCATACAAGTGGGCTCTTTAAAAAAAAAAGAGGAATTGTGGCATATTATTTGGGATTGGAGCCTAGCAGTCCTTAAAAATTTTTAGATTTCACTCCCTATTCTTCTTACTTGCAGTCCTCTCCCCCTCTTGTCGTAGACCGCCCATTTCCATAGCCCACCACAAAATCACAAACCTTTCCTGTTATATTCAAACTCTATCCCTAACCCAACTTCTGCCCAAAGCCTAGTAACTACTTCTAAACTTGTGTAATTGGTTACCCTCCCCTGAAATCCACGACTCAACTCCACCCTCCCTTACACTGTATATAACCTGAAGCTCGCCAAGCTTCAGGGTCCTTTTAACTCTTGAGCCCCCGAGCACTTAAGCTATTACCATGTAACAATAAAGAAGCTTTGTGCCATCAATTGGTATTCGGCTCAAGTCTTTGGGTCCCTCAGCAGCTTGTTGCTGAGTCCCGGCATTGCCTTAGACCCCGTTACAGAGCTCTGAATTAACCCTTAAGCAGTTAGAGAGTTGCCCCCAAGCGATCGTCCCCAGGAAGATGACCGCAATGGGACAAAGAGATTAGATGACGAGATGAGAGTACGAAATGAGATGATGACATTAGTTAAAGAGGTGGGATGATGAAACAGATGAGGAGATGGATGATGACACGGAATGACAAGATGAGCTGGGACAATGAGACAGAATGACAAGATGAGATGAGATGATGAGACAAGACAAGATGAGACGATGAAATGAGACGATGGGATGGGATGATGAGATGATATGAGATTAACAGATGTGATGATAGGAGGAGATGAGACAAGATGAGATGATGGGATGAGAGGATGAGATGGGATGAATAGATGAGATGATGAGATGGGAAGAAAAAATGATGAAAAAATGAGACAAGATGGTGAAATGATACATGGAGTTGAGATGGGAAGGTGAGCCAGGACGACAAGATGAGATGAGAGGATGAGACGGGACAATGAGATGAGGTGATGGGATTGGATGATGAAATGAAGAGACAATGAGAGAAGACTGTGGGATAAGACATGGAGACGATATACTAAGATGCGATGGGACAGCAAGATGAGATGAGAGGATGAGATTGGATAATGAAAGGAGAAGATGACATGAAGCAGGACAATGAAAAGGGATGCTGAGAGGAGATTATGAAATGAAGTGAGATTATGAGACAAGATGAGATGATGAGACAATGAGATGAGATGATGAAATATGATGATGAGATGAAACAATGACATGAGATGATGAGAAGGGATGGCGAGACGGAGGATGAGACAGAATGATGAGATGGGATGATGAGAAAGGATGACGAGATGAGATGAGAAAACGAGGCAGAATGATGGGATGAGACAAAGAGACAAGATGAGATGAGATGATGAGATGAGATGATGAGACAGGACAATGAGATGAGATGACAAGATGGGATGATGCAGTGATGAGACAAAGAGACAAGATGGTGGGATGAGAAAGGGAGATGAGACAGTAAGACGAGGTGAGACAACTATATGAGATGATGAGACGGGATGATGAGATGGATGATGAGACGGAATGATGAGGCGAGATGGGACAATGAGTCAGAATGACGAGATGAGATAAAATGATGAGATGAGAGAAGATAAGACACTGAGATGAGACAATAAGATGGGACGATGAGATGAGAAAATGAGTTAGGATGAAGAAATGATGAGACAATGAGACAAGGCGGTGGGATGAGACATGGAGATGAGATGGGAAGATGAGACGGGAGGACGAGATCAGACATGAAAATGAGATGGGATGATGAGAGATGATGAGTAGAGGCGAGACAATGAGATGAGATGAGATTACAAGATAATGAGATGAGATGACGAGATGAGATGATGGGATGATGATGACATGAAGCAGGACAATGACATGGAATGATGAGAGGAGATGACAAGATGAAGCGAGATGATGAGACAAGATGAGATGACAAGAAGATGTGATGAGATGATGAGATGAAACAATGACATGAGATGATGATGAGATGGGAAGATGTGACCGGATGATGAGATGAGTCAAGATGGGACAACGAGACAGAATGACGAGATGAGATGAGATGAAGAGATGAGAGAAGATGAGATGAGACAATGAGACATGATGGTGAGATAAGACAATGAGACTGGATGATGACCAAATGAGACAATGAAATGATTGGACAATGAGACAAAGTGGTGGGATGAGACATGGAGACGAGATGGCAAGTCAAGACAAGATAACGAGATGGGATAAGAAAATGAGATATGATGATGATAGGAGAGGATGACATGAAGCGAGACAATGAGATGAGATGAGATGATGAGACAGTGAGATGAGGTGAGGAGATGAGACAATGACATGAGATGATGAGACAGGATGAAGAATGGAGAATGAGATGGGATGGTGAGATTGGATGATGAAATGACGAGACAATGAGACAAGAAAGTGGGATAAGACATGGAGACACCAGATATGGAGAAGAGACGGGAATATGAGGCTGGACCATGAGATGAGATGAGATGTTGAGATGGGATGATGAGAGGAGACTATGAAATGAAGCAAGACGATGAGATGAGATGAGATTAGGAGACAAGACGAAGTGATGAGACGATAACATGAGATGATGTGACAGGATGATGAAAAAGATGATGAGATGTGATGACGAGATGGGATGATGAGATAGGATGATGAGATGAGATGGGACAACAAGAAAGAATGACGAGAGAGATGAGATGACAGGATGAGACAAGATGAGATGATGATATGAGACAATGGGATGGGATGATGAGATGAGATGAAGAGATGGGACGATAAGATGAAAAAATGAGACAAGACAGTGGGATGAGACATGATGACAAGACAGGAAGATGAGATGGCATGACGAGAGTAGATGAAATGATGAGATGGGATGATGAAATGATGAGACAATGAGAAAAAATGTTGTGATGAGACATGGAGACAAGATGGGAACATGAGATGGGATGATGAGATGAGAAGAGATGAGATGGGATGATCAGAGGAGACAATGAGATGAAGAAAGATGATGAGATGAGATGCGATGATATGACGAGATGATGAGATGAGATGATGAGACAAGACGACGAGATGAGATGATGACATGAGATGCGATGGGGTGATGAGATGGACAATGAGATGGGATGATGAGATGTGATGAGGAGATGGGATGATGAGACAAGATGGGACAATGAGACAGAATGACAAGGTGAGAAGAGACGACGAGATGAGACAAGATGAGACAATGAGATGAGACGATGTGATGAGACGATGAGATGAGATGACGAGATGGTACAATGAAATGAAAAAATGAAACAAGATGGTGGGATGAGAGATGGAGATGAGACAGGAAGATGAGATGGGATGAGACGATGAGATGGGATGTTGAGAGGAGATGGCGAAATGGAGCAAGAAAATGTGATGAGATGAGATGATGAGACGAGATGATGAGATGAGAGGAAAACATGTGATGATGAGATGGGATGACGGGATTGATGATGAGACGGGATGATGAGATGGGATGCGGAGACAGTATGATGAGAAGAGACATGAAAATGAGAGAGAATGACAAATGAGAAGGGATGACGAGGCGAGACAAGATGAGACGATGATATGGGATGATGAGATGGGACGATGAGATGAGATGACGAGATGGCACAATGAAATGATGAGAAAAGGAGACAAGACGATGGAATGACACAGGGAGACAAGACGGGAAGACAAGACAGGATGATGAGATGAGATGAGACAATGAGATGAATTGAGATGATGAGTCAAGAT